>NW_007579284.1:117298-129796 GCF_000690725.1 Stegastes partitus
CTGTGTGTGCATTCTTTAAATTTGTATTACTGGAGCAATATTAAGTCACTTAATCAATAGTCAGTTAGCGCAAAATGAAGCGGAAACCTTTCTAATAAACAAATAGGCACTTTAGTCTTCTTTTTTTGGCATGCCGAGCATTTGCTGGCTCTGCTTTTTAAATGTAAAGATTTTCGTTCTTCTTCATCTTTGTCACGTGATAGTAAATCTCTATGTTCATGACTGACGGTCGGACAAAACAAGGTGTTTGTTGAGCTCAGTAACCTCAACTTTTTTGCTCATTTGTTATGTTGTAAATTGTAAAGCAGGAGAAAACAATCACCAGATTGACTGATAATTAGTTTTATAAGTTATTTGAATATCTCTGAAACTGTGCTGAGCGTAAAGCTTTAGCTTTTAGCCTTTAAGAACTAGATTGTGCTGCTATTACAACTGGGAGCGCCTTATTATATTCACAAAAACTGTATCTATGCATGGGTGCTTAAAAAGTCATGAAAAAAACAAAATATCATTTTATATTTTCCAAATATCAGTAAATTGCTCTATTTGCTAAATGAAATTTGGGGTTTTTTGGTGCATTTTTAGTGCCTTTATTTGATAGGTGCAGTAAAGGTAGGCAGAAAAAACAAAAACACAAAAAAACAGAGCAAGGAAGTGACATGCAGGAAAGGTCCGGCCAGCCAGGAATTGAAATCTTGACTCTGCATGATGAGATTTGCACCCATGTGTTGACCCCAACTACTCAACCGTGAGTAAAAGTTTGAAAATGTATTTCAACAAGATGGTTTGATGGGTAAATGTGCTCCAGCAAACAGTAAAATAAAATGTAAAAAACGGTGTCCTCTCTGTCCCCACAGGTGGACAGCGTGGAGGCGGTGCTGGAACTGTGTGGATTTGTCGACGCTCTTCTTCAAGGTCTCATCGGGGCTTCCGGAGAGCGCTGGAAAACCGAGAGATCCGGGCTGCTTCTACAGCTGCTGTGCGCCTGTCAGCGATGCCTCAAGTTGAACGGAGACTGCCGCCCGCTCCTCAACTTAATACAGCAGCTCCTGTCTGCCTTTCAACAGGTGACTCTGCAACGTTTATGATCCAACATAATCCTAGATAATTGTTTACTGCAACCTGCAGTTTTTCTTAGGGACCTCGGACTCATTGGCTGCCATTAAAAGCTGTGTGTTTTGTAGGAGCTGCCACTGGACGAGCTGATGATGGGTGTGGCCCTGCTCCTGCTAGAAGCTCCTGCAGCTCAACAGACCAGCCTGCTCAGTCTCGGTAAAACAAAAATCGATAGCACACGAGCCGTAAAACCACAAATGGTTGTTACCTAATGCAGATCCTGACTCACTTTCATCTTTGTGCTTATCTAAGCTAACCAGCTGCTGGCTGTAGCCTAATATTTAGTTTAAAGATATGAGAGTGCTGCAAGGTGGATCGGTGGTTAGCACCATCACCTCACAACAAGAAGGTCACAGTTCGAGTCCTGGTGAGGACACCCGGGATCTTTCTGTGTGGAGTTTGCATGTTCCCCCCATGTGGGTTCTCTCCAGGTTCTCTGGCTTCCTCCCACACAGTCCAAAAACATGTTGAGGTTAATTGGGGATTCTAAATTGTCCGTAGGTGTGAATGTGAGTGTGCTTGGTTGTCTGTCTCTAAGTGTAGCCCTGTGATAGACTGGTGACCTGTCCAGGGTGTCCCCTGCCTTCGCCCTAAGTCTGCTGGGATAGACTCCAGCCCCCCTGCGACCCTAGTGAGGGATAAACGGTGTAGAGATAATGGATGGATGGATGGATGGATATGAGAGTGGCATTAATCTGAACAATTCCTTTCATTCTACAAAACGGATTCCTTTGAAGCAGTGAAAGAGAGTTAGTGCGGGCACAGTTAAGCTCTGTGTATGTCATGGTCAAAAATCCTGACCTGCCAATGAAACTACTTTAAATTCATTTTTGCACGAAACACATCCAAACACATCATGCTGCAGAGCGTTCGCTGGAAGCAAAACGAACCCAAGGCCAGAGACTCCGCATCATCTCTCCAACCGCTGCAAATTGGCTCATTTATATAATATTTCACTTGTAATTGGTTTACATAATGAATGCAATGAGGAAGAAGTCACGTAATGGAACTCGTTATAATTTTACTGCTGTTGTGAAGGTTGTATGTGTGCATGAAAAGGTTGATTTACCTTATTTAGGCAGCTATCACAGCCTAGATGAAAACAGGAATAGATACAAACACTGTGGACACCTGAGGAGTTTTTGTGTCCTGTTGAAATTAAATACGCAAAACTTGTGATCCGTAAGACCTGTTGGTCCTGGTTCATTCGGTGACGCCCATGTTTACTGATAATACTCAGGAAGTGCATTTTAATACTTCAGCAAACATTCATCAGGCAGCTACCGCTACTCAAAAACAGAAGTGCAGACTGGCTTTTTTTTTTTTTTTTTACTAACAGCACAGCCAAAGAGAGTTATAATGTTTGGATAAAGAAGGCAGTCAAAAATATCGAGCCCTTGGTATAATTGGTTTTCATGCTGCACACACCTGCAGCTCCTCATCTAACAGCTCACTGCTGCTGCTTCAGACTCTTCTAGTGGCAAAAAGAAAAGAAAAAAAGTCAAATTGCCTGCTGAGAAAAATGCCAAATTTTGTCTCGTTTTTGTGGAAGCTCTTTGAAAGCAGAATTAAAAGAGAGCAACATTGCTTTTCTTGTGACTTCTTCACAATAAACCCATCTCGTGTGTTGTTCAATGACTGCTTTTTAGCTTCAGAAATTGGGATTTTTTTCCAGTAGAGGTAATTTACACACAGCTCAGAACTACACACTGAAAAGAAGTGTACTGAAAGAGAATTATTTTCATATAATGACCATAAATAGGACAGAAACAGAATTCAGCATTATGAAAATCTGAAGGTTTTAAACATTGAAGCTGCACAAATAGTATTTTTTTATATGAATGATGTGACAAATGGCCGTCTGATGATTGTGTTGTTGTTGTGACCTCCTTTCTAGCTACTTAGTTTTCCATGATGTCATGTTGACTGCTCCATTAAACTAACCTGACAATCTCAGACTTCTTAACACTTGTATTCTTTACTTGTCCTTCTCTTTTTCCTGATCCATCTGCCATTGCAAATGTGCGTTTGTAGCAGTCAGCCGCATTGATTATCTACATTTTGAGTCGTGTGTCATGGAACACTTCAAGCTTGAAGTTTGTAATGTTCAACAAAATCAAATCAACTTTATTAATAGAGCGCTTTAGAACAGCTACAGCTGAAACAAAGTGCTGTACATGGGAAATCATAAGAAACAACAAAACAAACCAACAATAAAAACAGCAAAGAACAAATAAAAACAACTAAAACAGAGCGAGGTCTCATGCTGGGTTAAAAGCCAGTGAAGAAAAGTGGGTTTTGAGGTTGGTTTTTAAAACAGACGGTGAGGAGGCCTGCCTGATGTGCAAGGGTTCCAGATTTTAGGAGCAGCAACAGAGAACGCTCCTCAAGTACCTCAAGGAGCAGCTGATGAGCTGGCTGGAGGAACCGTACAGGGGCGCAGGGGTGAAGAAGTTCAATTGCAGCATAAGTTCTTTGCTGCTGCTGCTGCTGCTGTTGTTAATTTCATCACTCCTCATCAGCTTTTTCCTACTTTATAACCCAGTCTGTCCACATCATCAACCTTTATGGGATTCTTACCTCCTCCCTTTATTTTCCCTGCACTTGCTACAGCACTGACTTTAGCCCCCGAACAGGCTGAACTGTCGCCCTGGTTGAGCCCGGTCCTGGTCCTCCCTGTGCTGCAGCTCCTCTCCTGCTCGAGCCTCACCGAGCCGCTGGCTGACCAGAGGACACACAGCCTCAACCACAGCCTGGCCAACAGCCTGCTAAGCAGCATCAGCAGACCGACAGATAAACCCCGACAGGTAACCCTCGGGCTGTTTTTCAAATTCATCCTGTTAAAGCTGTTTTTTGTTTTTTTTCAGAAGCAATAACCAAACTCAAGAAAACTTGATTTGTGCTTAAAATGAGGAGGGTTGCTGCCCTCTTCACAGTCAAATAACCGGGTTAAGACAGGATCAGGTGTAAGCAGTTAAATCAAATCAAACAGTGTTAGAAGAACAGGACATGTAGAGATTTAACATGGTTGGTTGATATGAAAGACTGGCAAGAAATATTTGTGATAAATGAATGATGGACATTTGGTTAAAACACTGTGCTGTATTTGCTCAGAGTAAAAAGCAATAGGCTGAAGAAATATGGACTAAAGTAAAACTGCATACATTTGTGTACAGTTTATTCATGCAACCAATAGAAAATGATGTTTTACTGCTTACTGTATCTATGTCAGTTTGGAAGAAGAACATGAAATCCAATGTGCTGCCAGAATGATGGAGAAAATGAGTTTCATCAGCTTTTTTGTTGTTGTTGTTTGTTTTTTTTTACTGGGGACATAGGGATACTTAACCCCCTGAGCTCCANGAATGATGGAGAAAATGAGTTTCATCAGCTTTTTTGTTGTTGTTGTTTGTTTTTTTTTACTGGGGACATAGGGATACTTAACCCCCTGAGCTCCAAGCAGTTTCAAGGCATTTTTTAATTTTTAATTTTTTGCTCCTCACCCATTTCACTCACTGTTGATTCATTTTTCACCTCACTAAAGATAATAAAAAAATATTGTCTGTGCAGAATGACAGAAATCATAAAAGAGAGAAATCAATATTAGAATTTCTTTGATTATTTAAGAATGGTTCTGCATACTACACTCTGAAAGGTAATACCAATGCTAACTTGAATCACATTAGTGTGCTTAACATATTTCTCATTGTCCTGTTCATTTAACTCATGGACTCATTTTTCCTTAAAGAGTTTTAAAGCGAAGTACACTTGATAAAACTGGACTTGAAACGTTCTGTTCCTGGACTGAACACAGAGCTCAGCAGTGCACATGTGCAGGAGAAGTTCCCGGAAACTTTACGAGGCAGGTGGTAGAGCGGGTCGGTCAATGATTGGAAGGTCGGCGGTTCGATTCCGCCCTGTAACCTGGTGTGAATGCATATGAATGGATTGTTTGAGGTGGTGGTCGGAGGGGCAGAATAGCAGCCACGCCTCTGTCAGCCTGCCCCAGGGCGGCTGTGGCTACAACCATGGCTACTACTACCGGGATGAATGTGTGTGAATGAATAATTGACAGTGTAAAGCATCTTTGAGTGTCTAGAAAAGTGCGATATAAATCTGATGAATTATTATTATTTATTTCTAACCCTTGGAAAGATCAAGTTCATTATACTTGCTATTTTTACATTCACAAAATTAAGTAAATACAGCAAAATCTTAAGTAAACTTTACAAGTAGATATGAAGTAAACTGAATTTAAGACTAATGATTATATTTACTTACCTTATTTGAGTGCAACTGGTTTCATAGATTTGTTTAATTAAGATCACCTTTTCACATTTCACATTGTATAGATATTTTACCGTGTATATTTTTAAAATCCCCACAACTGAGGCGCTTTTTCACCTACTCTGCTTAAAGCTATTTCACCATGCTGAATGTATCTCTTCACAACTTGCTCCTCTGTATTATGTTTATAATACATGCTGCATTTATTTCATTGATCAACTCTGTTTTATTTTCCTCTCCGTCTTTCTAATTTGTTCCCATGCTTCTCTCATCTCTGCTCTGTTTAAACCCAGCTTGCAGTTCAACTGAAAAGTCTTTGAATTTTTTTTCACGTGAGAGCCGATCGCAGCTTAGTCACTTACGGTTTCTCAGTAGAATCGGGTGCAAACTGCAAATTGAGACATTTAAACTAAAATAAATATGATGAAATATTATCATTTTAAAGTTTCCCAACTGAACTGCACCAAGTATGATTAGTTCAAGGACCGTTGGAAAGCTGAAAATCTGATGGTTTTGATGATTTCTGTCTAAATATTGATTTTGGCTGCCCTTAAAAATGCTAAAAAGTTTTAGCATTTAAAAAGTTAAGATGAAAGCTGATATTGACTTACAGATGATGCACTAATCTTGTCTTACCCTGTAATAAATATCCGTCCGCTTATCCACTCTTTTCCTGGGTGAATCCTTCAAATATGAATTGTGATAGCTCTACTAACCCCCATCCCCAGTCCTAATTACATTTATTTGCACAGCGTTCACATCTCTTAAGAAAGAGACATTCCTGTTTTGGATGCATTAAACTCTGTTCCACAATAGGCTTCAAAAGAAAACTCCTTTTCATAAAGCCATTGTAATCATGCTGTATTTGCATATGGGAGTAACTGTTAGGATTCCAACTAACAACCAGGCCGCAGCCATAAATAAAACCACAGACTTTACACTGCGACGAGTTAGTTTGTGTAATGCTGCTCCCTGTTTGCCTGAACTAAACAGCAGCCCTGCTAATGTCAGTTTGCAAGCTTTGTGTCTATTTTACCTCCAAATGCTTCTATTGGTTTATTATTATTTAACATCAAAACTCTAACTTAGAGCCAGCAACACAACATACTTACATTGGGCCTCATTTAATTAGATTTTTTTTCCCATTTTTTTCCTTTACTGTAACGAGTATTGATAGTTTATGTCACATTATATCACATTTTAGCTGAAAAATAGCAGTGTTAGGCATATAGATGGGACTTCATCTTTAGAAGCTCCCATTGCAGATTTTTGCATGAGGCTTGTTCTTTTTTATTATTATTAGTTTTTCTTTACGTATATTATAAAATATAGATTTTATTAAAGGTCTTCTTCCCCTCAGCTCGACACCCCGCTGGCGCTTCCTCTCACTCCCTGGTACAGCGAGCTCAGCGTGGCTTTGTCCATCCTGCACAAAGTGGCCAGCGATCCGGCCGCGGCGGCTGATTGGCTGTTGGCAGTCGGTTCGGCCCTGTCCGGCCAGCGCCTGCCCTCCTCCCTCCTCCTCATCGTGACCCATCTTATCATCAGTGGTAAAGAAGACGTTTGCCAGCTGGCTTTGAAAGCGAGCCAGGCCGTCGCCGGTGCCGACCCCTGCCAGGTAGATAATCCACACAGCTGTTTCTCCAAAGTTTTTCATCTTGAATATCAGGGGAAGTTTCTTAGTGAAAACAAGCACGTGTTACCTCCATGCAAAACAGGTTATTCCAGCCCTACCTTTGTTTCCTGCCAGCTGGTAAAACAGTTATTTTCCACAAAGGTCTAATAGGTGGTTCTCCTCCCTCCTTCTCTATTCATTAGCGGCCTTAATTTGTATGTTAGCTGCTTACATTAGCTGGAGACAGAATACACTCTCATTATAGTCTGCATCCAGCACTGATGGGCTATATGAAGGAGGTCGCACTCATGCACTATTTTGCCTAATGGGAAATTGTCATGTTGTACATTTTTACATACTGCCTCTAGTTTGAATGGAATTTTAGACACGGCATGCCGTTAACCCTGACTTTGAAATGCTTCAAATTGCCATCTGTGAAGAAAACCTCACCTGCCTTTAGCTGCAGTTGTATAAAGAGAGAGCTTTAAACTGACAGACTTCCCTCTGGCCCTCGGGGACTGTAAATGGAGTCGCTAGCTCCAGAAGATGATGTGAAATATCACATGGTGTTATAGGCTCCTCATTACTCAGGCTCATAAGACGCCTTCCGAGTATTCCCCCGCTGCTCTAATTGCTCCCAGAGTGCCACTTGCGCCGGTGCTTTGATGCGTTGGTAGAAGGTTATTGGCATATTTGAATCCATTGGATTTCCCTCGCTGTAGCTCATCACCTCACATCTGCCCGCTTACAGTAGCAAACACCTTGTAGTTTGCTCTTTGTTGCAAGAGATGGGGGGGGAGGTTAACAAAGCTGTGTCCACAAGCAAAGGTGGTGAGAAGGGGAAAAAAATCATTACTATTCGTTGTGATTTCATGGAATCATATTAATCGATTGAAGGTGATGGTTTAGGGTCAGCAACAGACATTTTAGGGATTCAAGTGGTAGGAAAACCTCCTTTTTTTTTTTTCCTTGTGTGCCCCTCCCTCTTGCTCTCAAGCCATGCAGGTGAAGAGGTTGCTATGCAACAGCCAAGGTGCAGGGCAGCAGTAAGTGCTTTATGTTAATTAAAGGCTGTTACACTGCAGAGCTGTTGTCTGTCCAAGGACCCTGACTAGTTCTTATTTTTAACCGCAGCACTGAAGGGAACAATGAAGTGCTAACCCTGCATTTACCTTCATTCCGCTCTCTAACTTTAATCTATGAGGCTTTAATTGGTCCGAGTGTATAAGGGAGGCGATGAGAAAGGCTCAAATGTCCATAACTGTGTGTCAGACCATGAAGGGGCTAAGAGGTGAGACAGCCTCCAACCTGAAACGGTTAATCTGTACGTCCCGATACTGTCACCACAGCTCACCCTGCTGGGGTTCGTACATAGCTACAGGTCAAGTCAATTACTTTTAGAGAACCTAAACCTGTAAAGCACCTGACATCCTCAGTCCTCAGAGCTTCAGAGGGAGAAAAACTCTCCAAAAAGCCCTCTTAATGTGGAAAAAATGACAAGATAATAGACGGGGTGATGAAACAAGGCTTCAGAAGTAGGACATTTGGATTCAGGGGGTCTGGTTAGCACTCTCTTTAAGGTGTCCTCAGTGGGCTTCATTATGTGTTTCCTTCACCTGAACTCCCGTGTGTGTCTGCAGGTCCCTTCCCTCATCTCCGTTCTGTTGTTCAGACTGGCCAAGGAAAAGAGTCCAGTCCTGGCTCTCGCTGTGCTCAACTGCTTGCCAAACCTCGGGACTCATAAGGTACAGAACACCTCTGGCCTCCTTTTGTCCTACTTTACAATGAGTATAATCTGTGGTACCGTATAAGCTGAGGCACGCTCACATCTCACATCAGCTCTGTTTACTTTTATTATTTCAGTTCATACATGAGCTTTGCACATGATTGGGATTCTTTTTTTTTTTTTTTTTAAATAGAGTATAAAGAGATGACTCTGCTCTGATTGAGTGCTTTAATATTCCAGCTCTGTGTCCCGATGGTGCTGCAGACTCTCCACATGCTGGCCGGCGCCCCCAAGCTGAGAGCGGTGGCAATGCGCCTCATGACTGCTCTCTGGAAGAAACAGGTCTGGAAGTAATAATGATCATCACAATTACCATATTTTTTTTTACCTTATCTCTAAAAAAAAAATGTTGTCGTCTCTTCTTGTTTGCCTCTTTGTTTGTATCTGTAAGGACCGAGTCTACCCGGAGCTGCAGCGCGTGCTAGGTCAGCAGGACAGCAGGGTGGTGGTGGGGAAGGACACCCAGTGGGAGCAGATCCTGGCCAGGGCCGCCTGCCTCAGGGACATCTGCAGAGAGAGGTCAGAGGTTAATAATCATAAGCTGCAGCCACTGTAACAATAAATCATTATAATGTAGTTAATTAATCTTAAAACATGACCTGCAACTGGATGAATTAGTTAAAGTATAACTGTAAGGTCATATATGGATTTTTTTTGTCAGGTCAGTCTCGAAAATTTGCATAGAAGATTTTCCAACCACTTACCATTTTACATTAAATACTTCTGACTACAGCTAGAAAAGATCTTCAGAAATAAAGTGGAAGACTTTCTAGCACCTTCTAACGCCTTGATTTAGCTTTTTAAGAGTTTAAAATCAGCAGATACCCAGCAAATTGTTTAAAACCTCAGTAGCATTTCCCTTTTCTAAGGTTGCTTTTTTCAGTTCGTCACAAACTTGCTTTCTGTGTGTTTGTGTGCATGTGTGTGTCAGGCCTTACCAGCATGGAGGTGACATGTTGGCTGCCATTACACTCACTCTAAAGCAGTGCAACAGACCAGACCTGGCAACCCCGGCTGCTCTCGCCTTGCAAGGACTACAAGAGCTGTGTCGAGCAGAGGTACTGCACGTATAAGAAACAACATGGAGTTTTCAGTTTGAAACTCCATATGCCATCCCAAGGGTCAGGTTTACTGAGTTATTTGGGTAAATGTGCAGATTAAAACCCAGACAGGCTTCCAGGTTTGACTCGAAAACTCAATAAACCCGCCTCTTTGCTGTATGATCTAGGTGAAGTAAGGCTAGTAAATATTAAATGAGATTCACGTGGCTTGTTTTACAGGTTGTGGACATAATCTCAACATGGAGAAGTCTCGGGCCTGAGCTGAGCTGCGACTCCCGTCCACTGATGGTTAAAGCCATAGCAGAGCTTCTGGCTCTGGTTCCTCAGCTCGTTGTCAAGTCAGAGGAGTATGAGGTGACTGATTTAATTCTTTAAAAGTTTCTTTTTTCATGTGTGTTTGATGCACTTGCTTTGTACGCATGTTTCTGCGTTTTGTTATCAGTCTGAGTCTGACAGTGAGAGTGAGCAATGGTGGAAGAAGTACACAGATGTAATACTTAAGTCCTAAAATATGTACTTGCAGTGCCAAAAATGTAAGTTTGCAGAGTTGCCCATTTCATGATAATGTATCATTTGATGATAAGTATTGATGTATTACTTTACATGTCACTCTAATGCTACAGATGGTAAACATGGGGCTAGTTGTTGTTACTTACTGCTGGGTAGTTTGTGAGGTTCCACCTGGAGATCAATTAGGTCCTATCTTATTTTATTGCAATACATCACGTGTTGATTATATTTTGAATCTGCAAATTAAGTAGTACATAAAACTATCAAATGAATGCAGTCAAGTAAAATCTACAAAATTCCCCTCTGATGCTGTTAAATAGAAGTATAAGGTGCAGAAAATCCAAATGCTCAAGCAAAGTACGATTACCTCTAAACTTAAGTATAGTGCTTCAGTAAGTGTAATTAGTTACATTCCATCAATAATCAACTCTGGGTGAAGAATAAGAAAAGCTTATGATCAGTTAACTTCACAGTGTAACCCTAACTGTGCAGATCATCAGTGACTATACTGCCCTACAAAGGCAAAACACAGGAACTACATATTTTGGTCAAACTGAAACATGAAAAATGTCATGCCATAGAAGTGTGTACATTTGCCCGAAAACAGCTTCTTAGCAACAAAACTGCAGCAAATTGTAGTTTGTGTACATTGTGTATTTTGTATTGTGTGTCTGTATTGGTGTCCAGCTTAGATCATCTTGGTAGCTGCCGTCTTATTGGGGGTTAAGCTCCACAGACAAATCCCATAAAGGATATGGTCTGTAAAGAAAAATCAAACTAGTTAACATTGATCAGACCGCTGAGGATCTATGGCTTGTGGATACTACAGAAAGCCAGAGTAAAGCGCTTGGATTTTCTAGCTTCTGAGTGGCTTCAGATTTTTAGAGGGCCAGTTGTCAACCTGAAAAGACTTAAGATTAAAACACTATCTTTATGTTTGCCCTCCGGTCTTGAAGCTTAATTATCACAGCACTCTGCCTTTGTACATATAATGGTCTAACGTCAAAGAATAGTGGCTTGAACTTTGGAGTCTTTTCTATAGACTGAAGTAGTCTGTAGATATAGACACATACACTGTATTTAAACCTACTCCCATCATATCTACACACTATTTCAGGAGTCTTTAGACCATTCTCCAGCACTGACACACTATTGAGATAGATGTGGCTATGAGAGACGACATGTAAAAACTACAAGCAAGGGAACACAGCTTGCCTGGTTGTGTCCAAGTTCACTGATTAACATCGTGTTTCGGGTTTGTTTAATGTACACTAAACAGAAATGACACCTCATGTTATTTTCTAGAGTTAAAGTCTTGGTGAACATCAGCAAAGCTTCCTGAAGTCACAATGAGCTGCTCAGGTTTGGTGTTATTATGCTTCAACAGAGACTAAAACCCAAACCTGTGCACACCTAGTGTAACCGGTATCCCCCTGGTAAAGCTGGAAAGACTGCATGTTTGTACTTTTGAACTTTGGACAGAGTCGGGCTAGCTGTTTCCCCCTGCCTCTAGTTGTTATCTGAAGCTCAGCTGTTGTGACACGGGAGTGGTGTCAAGTGTATTCCCAAATGTTCCAACAAATTTGGGATCCTATGTTGGGTGCTAAAACCATATTTTTGTTGTGATGGTAGGACGTACTGTAACTGAACAAAAGTCACATATCAGAAAGAATACATGAGAAACAAACATAATCAAATGCTCAATAGCTTCTAATGCTGTGCTCTTTAGAGCAGGCGTGTCGAACTCTGGTCCTCGATTCAAATGATCAGCTCATCATCAAGCTCTGTAGAAGCCTGATAACGATCCTGATCATTTGAATCAGGTGTGTTGGAAGAAGGAAACATCTAAAACATGCAGGACTGTGGCCCTCGAGGACCAGAGTTCGACACGCCTGCTTTAGAGAAAAAGGCTCTTTTAGAAATTTTGTAACCTTTAAAATCTTTTTCTTTCTTTCTTCTTTTTTTTCTCAGAAACTGAAAGAAGAGGTGGTCAGCTTTCTCTGGAGTTATGCTGTGAACAAGGTCTGTGTACTGATTGTTTAGTTTAGAAAGGTTGAACAGATAATTCCAAATTTCCTCCATCATTTTGCCAAGTGATTTTTTTTCAGCCCCAAAATTCAGTT
>NW_007579284.1:131161-145564 GCF_000690725.1 Stegastes partitus
GTGCCAAGTCTAAAGCACCTGCCTGTGTCTTTTCCAGAGCTAGACTGTGCATGCAGCGCACTGTCAGGGGTGTAATTTTAGGAGGACAAGTATAGCCTTGCAGAGCTGCTAGAATGGCTGCTGTCTTGGTAGTTCAATTCAATTAGACAAAATTGCTATGTGTCCTTAAAACAGCACTGTGCCGAAAGCTTTAGTATTACAAAGTTTCAAATGACAGCATAAATAATGGTTCGTATGTGCTGTGTTAAAATGTTAGTTTGATATTCCGCCTCAATTCACTGAATTCCCCCCCATAGCTGACCATCTTTGAATACAAATGCAAGAAAAGTGATTTAGTTTGTTTTTTTTTGCTCATAAAGTATGCCTTTAAATGGCAACATACGCTACGTTTTTAAAGCTGCTATTGGTGCCAATCATAGGGGGAAACAAATCGGCCTCTTAGGGTGAACAATAAAGCTTTTACGGTTGGTGGAACATCGGAATAGAAAAAAAAACCTGGACATTTTCTGATCAAATTTGCACCATCACCCAACTGGTTTGTATTGTTCTATCAAAGCAGGGTTGTACCATGAAAGACCACATGTACATATCAATGAGCCTGCAAAATTTCAGGACTCTAGCTACATTACTTTTCAAGGTATCTACAGATAGATGCAAAGAAGACCATGCATCAGTGGCATGACCCCACCCCTCTTTAGGAATTCAAAAACTAATGTCACCTATGACCCCGTTTTACTCATGGTCAACTCAATCAATAGTCCCCACTTTAAAAAAAAAAAAAAAGAACATTGTCAAGTGTGAACTCTTTTTTTTTATTATTTGCTAAATTGAGGTGGAATCACCCTTTTCATTGAGGTGTAAGGGGCATTATTGAGTCAGCTACTAGGCTATGATTTAGCTCTTTGTGTAAGGTGTTTTAATCGTTCAGTTGTGTCTGTTTATGCTGTTCTGTTATCCCTGTAGGCCAGACCTGCTACAAAGCTCCCTGAAAATGAGGAGGATGATGAACAGAATAAGGAGGAAGAGGAGCAGGATCTCTCCATCCCAGGCTCATCTTATGTCAAGTTGATATCTCTAACCTCCCCATCTGCTCTACCAGGTAGATTATCCTCACGGGTCAAACGCTCTCTTTTGCTCTGCAATTGGCACATCTGGGTACCTTGTGGTAAAATGTTAACAACAAATTCCCCTCAAGCTGGGTTCAGTCCCCAGCGATGATGCTTCCAGCAGGGCAATACCATCACATTAATGGTGGAAAGCACTCAAATGTTGTTAAACTTTTTTACTTTGCTGCAGCCTTGGAGCTCTTCCTGACGTCTCTGGTGAAGCAGGAGATGAACCAGATGCCACGAGGGGTGTATTTCTCTGCCCTGAGGGGAGGGGGCCTTCGTTCAGATCAGGGGAAAACGGTGGCAGGAATCCCATCATTCATGCTTAAGACTTATGAGAAAAATAAGCAGCCTGGGCTGAAGCCTGGACTAGCAGGTATGTTTAGATTGTCTCAGCAGCATAGCTTCTCTACTGTGGTAACATGTCAAGTTTGTGGAGATGGTCGTTCCTGTTTGGTGCTTCTGAACAATAAATCTTTTGACTTTAACCCCAAATCATATTAAAAGTTGAAATGATGGATGAACACAAGCTAGTGGAGGACTTTCAGGAACTTCTGTGAAATACACAAAAAATTAGCAACATTTCTTGAACAGAACTTGCTGCTTTATGTGTCTATTTAATCACAACAAAGATATTCAATTACCTTTACTGGTAACGAGCTACACAGATACTTTCATCTGGATCTAATACAGTCTATGAAGTTAAACTGGACCTGTTCAGCTTCAACACACAGTAGCTCACCCCTCTTGTTTTCTGCGTTGCAGCTGGACTGCTGCTCAGTTACGAGCTGCCCGTGCAGACGGACCGTGAAGGCAAACCGATCGATCGCTTCCTCGTCAGTCGCAGCCGCAGCTACCAGCAGACCCTCACGGCCCTCATTCATGAAGTACGTCTAAGCATGCCTCTCTCACTCCTCTTTGATGTAAGAACAGTTTCAAACGATAACTCTTTTTTAAAAATTGTTTTATTTAGGTGAACATTCAGCCATCGGAGTGGCACCGTGCTCTCCTCCTGCCCCAGGCCTGGCGGGGTTTCATGAGCCGAGCTTTCCACGCCGTCCTCCAGGTTTGTGCTTGTGGCAACTGATGGATTGATTATTGAAAAATTTTAATTTAATGATTGCAATTTGCTTAATCCTATTCAGGACTTTTGGGGCCTTTTGGACCCCAGGCTACTTGGTTTAGGTGACAAGTATTGTTTTTTTATTTTTCAAGATTTTTTTTTTTTAAATATAAAAAGAGGAACATTTGTCATTGGAACCAAAACTATATCCGCTTATCAGAAAATTAATTTAACATACAGTACAGACCAAAAGTTTGGACACACCTTCTCATTCAAAGAGTGTTTTTTTCTTTTCATGTGAGCCAGTTTCTTTGTAGCGCTTGATGGTTTTTGCGACTGCACTTGGGGACACTTTCAAAGTTTTCCCAATTTTTCGGCCTGACTGACCTTCATTTCTTAAAGTAATGGTGGCCACTCGTTTTTCTTTACTCAGCTGCTTTTTTCTTGCCATAGTACAAATTCTAACAGTCTATTCAGTAGGACTATCAGCTGTGTATCCACCTGACTTCTGCACAAGACAACTGATGGTCCCAACCCCATTTATACGGCAAGAAATCCCACCTATTAAACCTGACAGGGCACACCTGTGAAGTGAAAACCATTTCAGGTGAAGCTCATCAAGAG
Source organism: Stegastes partitus (assembly GCF_000690725.1). Taxonomy (NCBI): domain Eukaryota; kingdom Metazoa; phylum Chordata; class Actinopteri; family Pomacentridae; genus Stegastes; species Stegastes partitus. The sequence continues at coordinate 133,958 of NW_007579284.1, forward strand.
AATGCAGAGTGTGTGCGACGCAGTGATCACAGCAAAAGGTGGCTACTTTGAAGAAACTAGAATATAAGGCGTATTTTCAGTTGTTTTACACTTTTTTGTTAAGCACATATTTCCACATGTGTTAATTCATTTTGATGCCTTCAGTGTGAATCTAAAATGTCATGAAAAGAAAGGAAACTCACTGAATGAGAAGGTGTGTCCAAACTTTTGGTCTGTACTGTAGTATGAGTCTATTTTTTCTTGGGGTTCAATGGACCCCAAAAGACCTTCTACGTATGGCAACATGAAAGTCCTGAATAGGCTGAAATCATTAAATTTTAATGTCTGCTCCAGACTTCCTTAGTTGTGAAGGTGTGAGTGTGTAAAACAAGGGGAAAGCATGTCAAGAGAGAACATACTGTGTTATAACAGCAAGTTAACTACTGGTAAATGTTATAGATTGTATTTAACCTTGTAATTATATGCACCCTAATGCTACAGCTCTTTATTACATCAGCTTTAAATGCGTATATGGTCTTTTTTTTTGCTGTGTAGTAGTCGGTCTGTAATCAAAACTATTGTATTGACATCTAAAACTCAAACTTCACAAACCCTAAGCTGTGCATTAGCCTTTATTTTCCTTACACAGCTTATTCCCCATGGCTGTGAAGAGACCGCTGCAGGACCCATGACCCTCCCAGTTTACGGACTCATTCTAACAAATGCTCTTTTGTGCTTGTAACTTTTTTTCTTAGACTGTGGTCATATTAGCTGCTGCAAAGATGATGCCAAATGAAATGAGTTTGACAAAATCAATTGAAAGTTCTGCATGATGTACTGTAGTTAACTCCGTGGGTGGATTTGTGTCCAGGGTCGACGAGCCGATTTGGAAATGCAGCAGAGACAAGGCAAAGAGAACCCACAGGAGCTACAGTATAAACAGCACTGTGCCTGGATGTGGTGAGAATCACTTTAACGCATATTTACAATTCGCTAATAACTGGCCTTTTGCACTGATGCTTACAGTCAATTTGCTCATTTTTTTTTATTTCTAGCAAAAGATAACAGTACTTTTGCACCAGCAAAGTAACAATCTCATGGTTATCTCTTTGTTTTCAGGCCATTTCCTGTTTCTTTGTGTGTGCAAACTGTGCAAATATTCCTCAGCAGCTTCCATTTGGTAAAATATTCCATCCATATGTGGTTTTATGAGTTTTTTTGTATCAGAAACGCACCGAAAGACAAAAACATATGAATGCAGAATACAATAAAATACAAAAAACTAACAGATTAGAACATAAAATAATGGAGATGATGGTGAAACTATTTTTTTATTGCAGTTTTTCAGAATAAAAGCATTAAACTGCACCAAATAAACACATTACAGTTTTTAAAAGCAAGCATGCAAGTTATGAAATGAAAGTAAAGTTTCATAGAATTTTTGTGTTCCTTCTGGTCTAAATGAAGCTTCAGACACACTTTTACCCGGATGAAAGTTTGAATATTGCCACAAAATAGGAACAGTTAACAGGAAAAAATACAGGTTGTACCTTAAGCCTAGTATTCATACAACACATACAAAGTAAGGAGAAAGCTGTAGGTTATACATGTTACTGAGTCAGACATCTGCTGTGGGCCGATTGATTCTCTGCTCTGAGCTGGAAGGCTGCTGTTCACACATCACCGCAGAACAAGGTCACAGTTTCTCTGCTTCTTTATTTTCCCTCCCTTATTCATCTTTCTTTGTCTCTCTATTTGTTTCTTCTCTTCCATCTCAGGGCCAGAGATCAGCTGACAGATGTTATCAAAGCTGCTACTAAGTGAGTCCCCTGCTTGTGGCTGCAGGAAACAAAATCCGTAATGTACAACCTGACATACAGTTACATTAGAAGCCTTGTCTCACTGCTGGTTGTGTGGTCTTCAGGGACAGTCCCGTCGTTCAGGGGAACTCCATCCTGGCTCTGAGCGGCCTCGCTGCTGCCCTCGCCAAGTACGAGAGCAACCTGCCTGCCGATAGCGACGGCAGCCTCGGGGTAAGACACCCTGCATGACTTCTTGTACAACATTCCCACCGTTGCGTAACCTATAAACTCCAATTTCGAACACAAACATAAGGCTGTGGAAACCTCCTAACCTGCCAACAGTTGAGAATGTGATTACAGCATATTGACAGCGCTACAAATCTGATTTCCTGGCTTGTCCCTGCAGGCTGGACCAGAGTTTGTGCCCACTGCCAGCTGGTTGGCGATGATGCTCGACACTCTGCTCAGCATCATCAGCAGCAGCTACAAGGCCAGGGGGCAAGTTTTCCCGTGGTTCCTGCATGTAAGTTTTATCACTGATGGCTGTTATAACCACCTATACTGTCCTTTTTCAGTCAGACCAGCTGTCTACCCAGACTATATGCACATAAACACAACCTAAAATTGAGTGACTAACACTTAATACTGAGATCATCCTGTGGAGTGACAGACTAAACACTAAAGCTGCTCCTTGGATCTTTTTGTGAAAGACCAATCAATTAAAAAATAAAAATTGTATTTATTGTCATTTTTATCTCTATTTAAGAGAAATAGGAAACACTGATGTTTTTAAAAATGTCCCTTAAATTATAAGGAAGACAGAAGTGTAGCCAATAGAAAAACTCATATTAAAAAAACACTTATTTAAATGAACATTTATCATGCAAGAATACTTTGTAGATTGACACTCGGGGGTTTTAGTACACGCCTCCCTCATTAGCAGACACTTGAGGGAAAAGTAAAAATGTGGAAGAGTGGGAAAATAAAAATGTGCACATTAGGAAAAGTGGAAAAGCAAAAATAAATGCATAAATAACCAAATGTGGAAATAAAATAAATGAACATGGAAGATAATTAAATGTGTAAATATGAAAATAAAAAAAGTGTAAAAAATAATAAATCACTGTGGAAATACATATAAATGTGGGAATAACAATAAAGTAGGTAAAAGAAAAATCAGTGAATAAATGGATAAATGAAAGGAAAATGTAAAAAACAAAAAAAGACATTTAATTATTTACTTTCTCATTTATTCATTTATTTATTTTTAATCATGACAGGTTTGGCCCTCCATATTTTAGAAGTTACTGGAAAGAGGTTTTTTTTTTTTTGTATTCATTATCTGGCCCCCTTGAATAAAGATTTCTCACTGTCCTGCTTTCTGTTAAACTGATTTATGTTCAGTTGTTTTTTTGTTGTTGCTCCTTCTTGATAAGATGTTACCTGGAATGTGAGCTCTCTGACTAGTATACTACTGTTGTGCCTTATGCTTTCCAAAACATCCACACAAAGCACAAATGAACATTTTAAATATGGGGCTGTACTAATTTTAATTTATCTTTTTTGCTCCTTTGGGCGTTCGGCATTTCTTCATACAAACTTTTTTTTGTGATCAACTTTTTATTCATGTGTGACTGAAGTAGTTGCATTTATACTTAGTTGCATAATAGCATCTCTTTTTTTGTCCTTCCCTCTTTTCCCCACACATCCCCATTTTTTTTCCCTTCATACAAACTGAACCTGAGCACACTGATTTGTTATCAGTTTTTTCCACCTAAAAGCTCAATTAACAGTTTCACATTTCTTAAAACTACATCTCCTCCTTTTGCTTTTGCTACATGAAAGTTCCACACTCTATGAATAATCTAATGTTTTTCATTTTAGAAGTTTAACTCCTGGAAACAACCTCTAAATTTTACAAGTTTTCCATTTAACTGGGAGTTTTTTTAGGCTCCAAACGTAAATGAGCCCAGACACAGTTCATCTGACAAGCACTGGGTTGTTTTGTTGTGCACTGCCTGCTTCTATATTGAAATAGATTTTTAAAGGCAGAGCTTTTCTACTGATGATGTTCTGGAAGACAGTTTCTGGTTTATCCTTCCTTCCTTAGTTGTGTATACATGCAGTTTTACCACATTTCCGTGCTGTTTTATTCATGCGTTGTTGGTCTGTTCACTGCTGTTTTCACTTTAAAAGGGAAATGATTTGGGCTGGGGATTTGTTTAAATCCCATCTGGATTTTTCTTCTTTCCTGCCCTCATAAAAAGCCAAAAGCAAGACATATCACAGTACAGATCGCAGCAGAATACAGTATTAGCTGACAGATCCTGTGACCAACATGACACCGTCCTCCTCCTCCCCAGCGCTCCTACTCGGGTGAGAACACAGCCAGTGCCATAGCTCGCTCCTGTGCCAGCCTGGCCTTGTCCCTGCTGGTCCCGGTGCTGGTGGTCTGGCAGAGGGACGGTCTCGTCCAGGTCCTGTCGGCGCTGCAGGCCGGCCTGCCGGGCTCCCCCTCCGCAGATGACTCCCAAGCCGTCCAGTTCCACTCGGGCCTCGCGCTCGGCATGGTGCTGTCCAGTCTGCACCACCAGCGCCTCAGGTACAGCAGCTGTAGGAGGAGAATACTGATTTAGACACATAAAGCGTCTGTTACTGACTTATTTTTCTGTCATCCAGTGACGCCTCTGCTCAGAAGGACAATGATCTCCTCTTAAGCTCCTTGAATGCTCTGGAAAGTTGCTCCTTCAACCCCGACCTGGAATACAAGTCAGTGATCTGTGTATTGACATGCATAAAAACATGATTTTGTTGATCATTTTATTATTTTGGAAGAATCTACCATTTTTTTATACATTCTAGGGACTATTTGTGAATTATTTCCACACATGCTACTCATATATTCATGATTCCTTTGGTGAGCATGACGGCTGTTTCGGGTTTAAACCAGTTTTCATCCGAATAAATAAATATAATTGTCCTTAGAGTCGCATCCTTAGACACTGTGGTTTAACCCTCAAATGCACACATTGCCAGGGCATTACAATGACAAAGCCATGTACCGTAATTTCCTGACGATTGAGCGCACCTGAATATAAGCCGCACCCACTAACTTGAAAAAGAAAACAAGTTTTGTACATATAAAGGCCTCACTTGTCTATAAGTCGCAGGTGTCCATGTTGTAACATGAGATATTTACACACAAAGATTTTTTGGACTTTTAATTAAATACATACCGGTAACATACACAAATACGTACCGTAAATACCTTTTTTTCCCCCGAACAGTGCATGTAACACGGCTGGTTAAAAAAACAAAAACTACAGTAGCCTACCAGGAAAAGTCATTGATCTATCTTATCTTCATCTTCCTCCTGCGCACTAAAACCACTAAAGTCGTCTTCTTCAGTGTCGGAATTGAACAGCCTCAGAATTAATTCGTCACACACTTCCTCGGTCTCTCTTTCGTTGTCGCTCTCAATGTCACTTACATCTCGAGGCAAATTCGCAAAAATCTGAAAAATCCATAAATTAGTCACATCATTGTTTTTGTGATCAAAGCGTGTGGAAAAAGTAGCGGCTTATAGTCCAGAATTTACGGTAGTCATCTATTGGCACAACGGTCAGTATGTGTCCAATGAGACGGACTCAGGTTTCCTCATCTGGCTCAAACCTGCTGCTGTATACATGCACGTTGGGTTTTAGCTGTACTTTGTGCAGTAAACCGGCGTGCATTAAGCATGAGCATGTGATGAGTGACTATTATGGTGTGATCTGGGTTTGGTGAGTGTCACTCTAGGCAAGATAAACCTGCATAAATAAAAATATGTAAGTCTACACATCCATCCATCCATTATCTATACACCGCTTAATCCTCACTAGGGTCGTAGGGGGCTGGAGTCTATCCCAGCTGACTTGGGGTGAAGGCAGGGGACACCCTGGACAGGGTCTATCACAGGGCTACACTTAGAGACAGACAACCAAGCACACTCACATTCACACCTACAGACAATTTAGAATCACCAATTAACCTCAACATGTTTTTGGACTGTGGGAGGAGGAGACGGAGAACCCGGAGAGAACCCATGCTGCACGGGGAGAACATGGAGACTCCACACAGAAAGATCCCGGGTGTCCTCACCGGGACGCGAACCGGCAACCTTCTAGCTGCGAGGCAACCTAACCACCGAGCCACCTTGCAGCCCTCAGCCAATACAGAGCATTCTTAATACATTTAGAAAACACGAATGTTTCTATATTTTATTGTGAAAATCAATACATTTCAAAAGCCAATGCTTGTGTGTTTATTACTGTTGCTACTACACTCTGGAAAAGTTCACAGCAGATTTTAATATATGGCTTCAACTGGCTTTTATAAGCATGTAACAGCGTTACAGAATCAACCCATTCAGCTTGTCTGGCCTCTAGAAATCACCAAAATGTCACTAAAGGTCACTCGTTCCAAGACTTAAGTTCAACCAGCTGCACACCACAAGCCTCATTATTCACAGCAAGAAAACTGGTATTTATCAAAGCTCTGCACAAACTCTGTAGATATATGCTTGTGCACTTGCAGACACATTTGCATATACAGACCAAAACACTGATTAAGGTCGAACACAGTCTTAGAGATGGATATAGGATACACAAATTATGAAATAGACTTATTGCTGATTTTGTGTTTCTCTTCTCTCCTCAGTACCGGCTGCATGTTGGGTCTGGGTCTGGTGCTCGCGGCCCTCTGCAGTAGTGGACAGACGGACCAACACGTCCACGTCAGCCAAACCCTTGACAAACTACTGGCTAACCTGCAGGACAGCAGCGGGCAGGGACGCATGATGCAGGAGGTGAAACAGCTCTACACAACACATAAACCCATTTTGACTGCAACTGAACGTGTCGGCTTCGTGTCTGAATAAGAAACCTGGTCACTTTTCTGAAAATGTTGCAACAGCAGTCAAGTCAGACCTTGTATCAGCTTTGTATTGTTTTCGACACGACACTAATGTGAAGCTGTGAGGAACATTAACATAAAAGATGACCTTTGTTGAAATGACAGAATGGTGTCCATGAACAGATTAATGTAGCAGAAATGTGACTTGTCTGAAAAGGGCTTTACATGCTTTCTCACCAAAGCAATGTAGCTGTCCTCAAAGTCTTTAAAGCCTTAACATAGTAAGAAGAAAACAGACTTAAACTCTCACAGGTTAATCTGGCTGTAGATGTTGCTAAATCAGCCAGGACTGAAATGTGTCACAATATTTCCTGTTTAGTCAAAAGTCATATTGTGACAGTTCTGTCATATAAGATGAAGAAGTAATGGTTTGTGCACTGACAGTAGCATTAATAGAGCAGAAGACAATTCATCAAGAGAGCCTTTTTTTTTTTTTTTTTTGATGACCTGGCTCAAAATGGCCACAACAAAATGAGAGACGCACAAAGTATAAAGATTACGGCTTATTTTTTATTCACTTAAATCAAATTAAAGCCAATCAAGTCTGTGCAAGTGTTGTAAACTACTTAAACTCTGAGGCCTCATTCACAATGTAGCCGAGTAAGAAAGCACAAGATGTGGACACACAAAACAAACTTAGATAACAATGATAGCAAAAAATAATAGAAGACTTAATGCAAGAAATGAATACCAACAAATCAACTAAAACAAATGTATGTTGCCATAAGGATGAAAATGAATCGAGCCTTAAACTGGATTTACCAAGATCAGTAAAAACAAGCCGGCAACTGTAGCGTAATCCAGTTATGTAAGTGTGTTTGTTAAGGGCTCTCATTTAAAGATAACAATGGGTTAAAAATAAAAAAAAAAGGTACACCCTCATCACAGAGAGGGAGGGTCACTCAACCTTAGCATACATCTCACAATGATGAGTATTATAATTATCACCGGTAATAAATCCTAATGCACAGTAATAAACAGTCTCACAGGACTTAAAAGTCACAGCTGAAGCATGCTTGTAAAAAAGTGTCAGCAAAGTCCAACGCTGAAAAATTTGTCATTTGTCTGCAGTGCAGTGGGAAACATGATTTATTCCTGTAAAACAAACTAATTTTTGGTCGTAATGTACCACCAGATTGGACACGTAATATCTATACTTCAGCTTTTCATTGATCAAATTCGCAGGTGTTTCTAGTCCATAATCATTTCTGTACTTGTGCCACTCATAGTGGGGTTGACCACATTGTCATAAGTATTTTTGCTGTAGTAAAGATCATGAAATTACTTCGGATCTGCATTAAGAAGTAGTTTATGCTTATAGAGTACAGTTTATAATTCTTCAAATCAGTGCTGTAAGGATTGGACAGCAGAATGTACAGTAACTGCTCCATAGTACAACATTGTATCATCAGCATAAAGTTGTACATTACAGCCACATACAGTGGAGGCAATGTCACTTTTTAAAAACAGTGAACAAAACAGGCTACAGGATTGAGCAATGTGACACACCTTTTGCAACTTGCACAAATTTTGTAGTTCTAATAGTCACACACTGTTGTCTGCACAGGAGGTAACTCAAAAACTATTTAAAAGCATTTTTTATTGAATCTAATGCTTGAAAAAATAAGGCATGTTTGAATGTATCAAAAGCCTTTGAAAGACTGACAAAAGAGCTGCGCAATGTTTTCTTCTGTCATTTAAAACGAAAGGGGCTGCAGTTACAAGGGGCTGTGCTTTTAATACAACTCCTCTCCCCACCTTGATGTCTGAGAAAAGATTTTTCTATTTTTAAGGGCACGGTATGACTTCCTGTAGTTACTGCAGGTGTAACACTGTGAGCGCTGCACTTTTGTTTGGATGCCTTGAACGTGTGAATCCCTGACCCTGCAGGGAGAAGAAAACAGGAAAAGATTGAGAAAAAAATAAACTATGAACAAAAAAATAAGCATTTCCCCAACATTGTGACATTTCGTTGATATTGGAATTTTTTTATTTTTTGATCCGCCTGTGCAGGTCTTGGCGTACGCCGTGGCGTGTGTGGGCGTCTCGGCCTTCAGTGGAGGCCTTATTGATGCTGCCAAAGCTGAGGAAGTGATGAACACTCTGCGCAGCCTGACTGAGGAGAGCCAGCAGGTCAGCAGGAGGGACTGGTGGTGTCGATATGGTTGTTGTTGCAGTGGCGTCATGTGATGGTTTGACTGATCAACTGACTGGTTGCATTTGACACAGGGGTTGTCGTCAAGCATCCTTTAAACAAATGTGACCTTTGCCTTAGCTGTAGTGCTTTTTGCTGGACGAAAAAGTCAAGTCCACCGTGAAAAGGAGTCTTTGTGGTTTTAGATATTGCCATGTGGGAATGTGTTACAGAACAGGTTGATTTAAGTATTTAAGATTAACTAAGGGTCATTTTGAGGCATTCTAAAGTCAACTCCATGTTTCCAGACCCCAGGCTTCTCCCTGGCTCTGGGGTTGGTGGTGCACGGCCTGTCCATGTCCGGCCACGGTAAAGCAGAAGACATCCAGCCTCGTCTGCTGGCCGCTTGGATCAAGATCTTACTGGCTGAGGTACGACAAAGGCGTGAACTATTACTACAAGTCGACCCATTTTCTCAGTCGAAATCAAAACGTCGGTTGCTGACAATGACTAGTCACGGTTCAAACACTTTTCCAATCCAAATGATTTGCACAGTTTCAGCAGACGACTTGTGTTTCAGGGTTGTCCCACAATGCAGAGACTGTCTGCTGTCAACGGCTTGGTGGCTTTAGTTGGATCAGAGCGCTACCTCATCCAGGTAAGAAGTTCACCCACATGTGTCTGAGACCAGGGTTGGTATTTATTTCTTGGCATTTTGCATATATTTAGCAGTAAAGACTCATCTGCAAAGGGCATTTTAGCCCTTCTGGTATCCACCCTAACCCTATCAGCATTTTTTAAACTGTGAAAACTACAATTTCAGGATTAACTGAGAGATGAAACTAAAAGTCCTGTAGTTTTACTCCTTCAAAGCTGTCAGACTTCTTACTTCCTGTCGAACTTATAATGTCAGAGAGCAGCAGGAACAGACACCTTTATTTTGCTCTGTGATAATAATTGTAATAATGAGAAATGTTGCAAGGTGGCTCGGTGGTTAGCACTGTTGCCTCGCAGCAAGAAGGTTGCCAGTTGGCGTCCCGGTGGGGGCACCGGGATCTTTCTGCGTGGAGNGATTTTTTAAAACTTTAATTAAATGTGTACCATTTTTTTCCCCCCAAACAGTGCCTGTAACACGGCTGGTTAAAAAAAACAAAAATACAGTAGCCTACCAGGAAAAGTCATTGATCGCTATCTTCATCTTCCTCCTGCGCACTAAAACCACTAAAGTCGTCGTCTTCAGTGTCGGAATTGAACAGCCTCAGAATTAATTCGTCACACACTTCCTCAGTCTCTCTTTCATTGTCACTCTCAATGTCACTTACATCTCGAGGCAAATTCGCAAAAATCTGAAAAATCCATAAATTAGCCGCGTCATTGTTTTTGTGATCAAAGCGTGTGGAAAAAGTAGAGGCTTATAGTCCAGAATTTACGGTAGTCATCTATTGACACAACGGTCAGTATATGTCCAATGAGACGGACTCAGGTTTCCTCATCTGGCTCAAACCTGCTGCTGTATACATGCACGTTGGGTTTTAGCTGTACTTTGTGCAGTAGACCGGCATGCATTAAGCATGAGTATGTGATGAGTGACTACTATGGTGTGATTTGGGTTTGGTGAGTGTCACTCTAGGCAAGATAAACCTGCAGAAATAGAAATATATAAGTCTACACATCCATCCATCCATCCACCCATCCATCCATTATCTATACACCGCTTAATTCTCACTAGGGTCGTAGGCAGGGGACACCCTGGACAGGTCACCAGTCTATCACAGGGCTACACTTAGAGACAGACAACCAAGCACACGCACATTCACACCTACGGACAATTTAGAATCACCAATTAACCTCAACATGTTTGTGGACTGTGTGGGAGGAAGCTGGAGAACCCAGAGAGAACCCATGCTGCACAGGGAGAACATGCAAACTCCACGCAGAAAGATCCCGGGTGTCCTCACCGGGACGCGAACCGGCAACCTTCTTTCTGCGAGGCCACAGTGCGAACCACCGAGGCACCTTGCAGCCCTCAGCCAACACAGGGCATTCTTAATACATTTAGAAAACACAAATGTTTCTATATTTTATTGTGAAAATCAATACATTTCAAAAGCCAATGCTTGTGTGTTTATTACTGTTGCTACTCCACTCTGGAAAAGTTCACAGCAGATTTTAATATATGGCTTCAACTGCCTTTTATAAGCATGTAACAGCGTTACAGAATCAACCCATTCAGCTTGTCTGGCCTCTAGAAATCACCAAAATGTCACTAAAGGTCACTCGTTCCAAGACTTAAGTTCAACCAGCTGCACACCACAAGCCTCATTATTCACAGCAAGAAAACTGGTATTTATCAAAGCTCTGCACAAACTCTGTAGATATATGCTCGTGCACTTGCAGACACATTTGCATATACAGACCAAAACACTGATTAAGGTCGAACACAGTCTTAGAGATGGATACAGGATACACAAATTATGAAATAGACTTATTGCTGATTTTGTGTTTCTCTTCTCTCCTCAGTACCGGCTGCATGTTGGGTCTGGGTCTGGTGCTCGCGGCCCTCTGCAGTAGTGGACAGACGGACCAACACGTCCACGTCAGCCAAACCCTTGACAAACTACTGGCTAACCTGCAGGACAGCAGCGGGCAGGGACGCATGATGCAGGAGGTGAAACAGCTCTACACAACACATAAACCCATTTTGACTGCAACTGAACGTGTCGGCTTCGTGTCTGAATA
>NW_007579284.1:145574-150887 GCF_000690725.1 Stegastes partitus
TTTTCCTTCACTTTTTCCTGTAATTTATCAGGCTGCAATGAAACAATATGAATCTAAACTACCACCTAACAGCAGCATGTCTCACAGCAGCTTTATTGTAGGGACCGCTTTCGTTCCAGACAATTTTTTGGAAACTTTCTTTATATCTATGGAGACAAAATGACATAAAGCTGTAAAGATATTTTTTCTAACAAAGTTGAAATCAGGTGAGGAGGATGGCACACTTGAAAAACAGCTGTTTTACTCTGAAGCTTTTACTTTGGAGACATTTTAAGCAAAATTTTAAGTGTCATTCTACATGTTCATGCAATAGACAACAATTGATTCTAATCATTGGTTTTTGTCTCATTGCAGCTGAAGACAGAGTTGGAGCTTTCCTCCCAGCAGCAGAGCAGACTGAATGAGGTTATTCGTGCCATCACACAGGTAAGAGTTGAGTTGTATTATTATTAACAGTTTGCTAGAATGTGTTTACGTGTTTTAATGTTCAAAAACAAGTTAATTTTCTCATACTGTACTTTGTTGCTGTTGGCCCAACAAAAGTGAGGCTGCTGCAATTAGTCAACATAATCGATGACATCAATGCTGGAAATGTGACGACATCGACGTTTCTAATTGACGCACATTTTTTAAAAGAAAAGGAAATGTTTTTCTTCAGAGATCGTCTGCACTCAGCGTGACGGTTTTAGATAATTGCGGTGTCCAACACAGTAAAATGTGAACGTTTCCAAAGATCCAAAGGCTGCAGAAGTATGGCCGTACTTTAAATGATGTTTGAAACAAAAAGGTGGCTCATACACGGTGCAGAGTTTCAATGGCAGACCACAGGAACACACAAGGATCTGAATAGAAACATTCAACACGGAAGCACGTTATAGTTGTTTGCTTCTCACATATAATGGATTTTAATACAGCTGCATTTCCGATAGCTCTGTTCATGTAAACCACTCATCACTACTAATCTTCTTTAATGCAATTTTATAACCTCAACGTCATCTGACACCATGTATAGAGCTTAGAGACAACTGAAAGAAGAGAAGGAGTTGCTTTTGCTATTTCATGCTTGTAAATCACCTGTTATGTTCATGTTGTGCTTTGTTTCATATACAGAAACTTCTATTCTGTTTCTACTGACCTTCTTTATTTAGTTTTATCATATAGGAGTTTCCATGTTAACCAAACAGTTAGCCCCACAGTTTGTTAAAATAAAATGAGCTTAAATGCTTTTTTTTTTTTTTTAGGAAAATTAACCATTTAGAATAACTAGTAAAATAGTTGATGAATTAACCAATAGAAAAGCAGCTCTACAACATTGGTGCTGTAATGTCTGATCTCAGATTATTAGCTGAGACATGTAGCCCTCGCAGAAGCAGCTTTACATAGAGAACAATGGCTACAGACTACAGACAGCTGCTCATTCTTTGCTTGAAACTAGCCAGGCATTATGCAAATGTGTTACACAGTGAATTAGATATCTAACAGAAGTAAAGCCTCAACTTCAAATGAGGCATTTCAGGCAGGTAAGGAGCAGTGTTTTCTGTGGGAGAGCCCTTTGGTGTGGACTTTCTAAGTTTGCAGAGCTTCAAAATACATTTAAAAAGCAGCTATGTAATACACTGAGGGCATGGACAACCCTCCAAAAAACACCATATAGGCTCTTTAATATTCCAACTTAGCACACTGAATGATGATTGTCGGTTACTCTACCTGTATGACAGCTCTCGAGAATGTGTAATCAGCCCTCTTCTTTCTACTTACATGCAAGATATTGTGTAATCTAACAGATGTGATACTCACTGAACACATTATAAACTGCTCATTTGTGTGTCCTTTGCTCTTTGTGTGCTCTGCTCCTTATTTCGCAGATCATAACGTTCTCGGGAGCCATTGGTTTGCAGTCCAACAGTGCCTGTTTGGTGGGCCATTTGCATTTGGCGCACATGTCCACGAGTCACAGTCACACAGCAGGTAACACGGATGTATGATATGACCTTAGAAGTGAATTTGAGCCAATCAGATGTTTCCCAGATGGTGCTGGTGACAGATCAGAATCTAAACATCTGATTGTACAGGATAGAGGGAGAAAAGTAAACCCTGGACACACTAATAAAATATTCTTGTGGGCTCATCAATTCTTTAAAATGTACGTAATTTATAACGACTGAAACTTCGATACGTTCTGCCCTCCTTCAGTTCCTCAGGATTTTAGTTACCTCTCAGAGAGAAGTGTCATCAGATCCATCACTGACTTCATCACAGAGGCCGGAAAAAAAGGTTAGTGGACTCTAAAACCTTGTCAGCGACAGCACAGTTTACATATCTGTCTTTTAACAGCACAACGTCTTCTCTCCCTTCGCATCCAGGTCCAGAGTTCTCCCATCCAGCTCTGGTTAAGACTGCTCTGACCCCCTTGGCATCGGTCGGAGCCAGTTTTCAGTATCCCCCCATCAACTGGAGCGCCGTCCTGTCTCCTCTGATGAGGCTGAGCTTTGGTAAGAGTTTTCGCGCTCTGTCTCTCTCTGTAGGGCCGGCAGAGTCAAAGCACCGACTGCGTTTTTGTGTTTGACAGGAGAGGATGTGCAGCATCAGTGTGTGGTTCTGGCAGCGTGTCAAGCTCAGTCTTCCCAGAGTGCTGCTCTCTTCCTGGGCTCCTGGCTGTCACCACCCCTTGTGCACAGTCTCAGTGTAAGTTCTTCTTAAACAGGCCTGGGTATCGGTACTTTAATAGCAGAAAAAAACATGTGTCTCCAAAGCCGGCATCACATTTATATCCGATTTCTAGACTTGTTCATAGTTTCTTGATTATAGGTTTTCTAAGGATGATACATTTTTATAAATTTTAAAATTAAGAGGGTGTCCTACAAGCAGGTCTATGAATTACAGTTCGACACAGTTTTCCCCAAAATGCTGTCAGACTTCTTAAGGTTATCTGTCTGTGGTGCTGAAGTGAAAGATGGATGCACTTTGTGCTACGTTCAGACTACAAAATAAAAGACATGCAGCCCTGGGACCAAACTTGAGCACCGATATGACAATAGAGTTTTATCTCGTGTACTATCATGACAACTGAACCTGCAGCGGAAAAGTTATGAGGTGAAGACAAACCTGTCAGAATAGCTTTTACTTTATCTTAACTTGCATGGCGTTGAGCAACAAAACCCCAATGGGCTCCTTAGCTCACAATGTAAGTGAAAAACGGACCAGGTTTTATAACCATTTCCTGCTTTAATCTCTTAAGACCCGAGCTCTTGCTTGATAGTCATTTTTTATTTGTCTTTCAAAGAGAAACAAAAAAATTAAAAAATATAAATAAAATAAAATATATTAAAGAAAATATATATATATATATTAAAAATAAATAAATAGCAAAATAAAAAACTCATAATAAAAATACAAAAATAAATACAAAAATTAACTACTGTGGTAATATAACCCAAAATGTGGTGCCCACGCATGTGGACACCAGGTCTGAAGAGGTCTAACTTCGCCACAACTTCATCCCTGACATGTCTGGTGTGTTCCTTGGTCTTCATGATGCTGTTTTTTCACTAATGGTTCTCTAACAAACCTCTGAGGCCTTCACAGAACAGCTGTATTTATACTGAGATTGAAGTACACACAAGTGGACCCTATTTACCAATTAGATGACCTCTGGAGGCAGATGGTTGCACTGGATTTTATTTAGGGGTATCAGAGTAAAGGGGGCTGAATACATGTGCAAACCACACTTCTCTGATTTTTATTTGTAAAAAATCTTTAACACCTCTTATCATTTTCCTTCCACTTGACAATTATGCACCACTTTGTGTTGGTTTGTCACATAAAATCCCAATAAAATACATTTAAGTTTGTGCTTGTAATGTAAAACCGAAAATTAGCGAACGTGTGATTTAAGAAAAATAACACATAGACATGATTTACCGCCAGCTTTCAGTACTTTTGATAATCAGCCAACACTTCCCTCTGTTGCAAAACATTTTGAGGCTCGATACCCAGATCCTGGATAAAAGAGCCTCTTTACAGACGGTCTTTCTCCTTCAGTTCCAGACTCGGGCCCACCTGTACGAGACCCTGGGTTTATGGATGAAGCACGTGGCTGAGGACAAGCTCCAGGTCTACGTGGAGAGTCTGGGCCTGCAGCAGTTCCAGGAGGACCTCCGACCCCAGCGCTTGTCCATGTGCCGCTCTCTGCTGCAGGGCCTCGCTCAGGCCATGGCCCTCCCAAACCCGCCCAACAACTGCTGGAGCATCCTCTGCTCCACCACCGAGAAGATCTTCATCCTCCTGCCCAACCAAATCCAGGTGCAGTAGGAGTGTTTGCACATTTAGAACCAGACTGGAGCTATTTTCCACACCACTAAGACTCTGCTATTGAAACTACACCCAACTAAACCATCAATGGCACTTCTACTTCAACATTTTAACCCCTGTCAGCATTAAATGACGCATCAGTTGTTTTCTCTTCAACTGACAATTCGAAAACCTTTTATTTGTCAGCTTTCATGACGTCGACATCAACTGACAACGCAGCTGCTTTAATCTCTCAATTCTCAACCGACAGTTCTGCTCAGTTCTTTGTTTACTTCATTCAACCGCTCAGGCCTTAAGCTTGAAACTGCTTTCAACTCTTACACACAGAAACAAATCGATATCAAATGTGATGCAAATGGCATAAATTGTGTTTAAAAAAATACCACTTCAGCTCTTGGTGCTTTCATTTCTTTCAGGATAACGAGGTGGATTTGTACGTGGCCATCACCAAATGTCTGTCTGAGATGTCTGACACAGAGATCGACAGGATCGCTCGAGTCTCAGAGGTACTGTATTGAATAACCACAATAATGATGTGCCTGCTTCCACTGCTAGTGTGGGTCTTACATCTCAACTATTGAATATACTTTACTGTAAATATCACTGGGATGTCTGTATATAAGATGGAAAGCCTTCTTTAGATTTTTTGCTATTTACTTTTCCCTGTTTCTTTTTGATTGTAGATTAAACAAACTACCACTTGTTCATTTCCAGTCATTATGCTAAGTGAGGCTAAAGCATCCTGGCTCTTGATCTGCACTACATAAACGTGACATTCGTATTCATCTGCTCACCTGACTCTCAGGAAAAAAAAAGCAAATTTCCCAAAATGTTTGAACTGCTCCTTTAAATCATAAACGAGCTTGAAGTCCAATTCGTCAGACTAAATGAACTATAGCTGCATTTAAATTGTTTGAGCAGCCAGGCTCATGCTGTCTGGCTGAAGTGTCGTCTTTGAAACCATCACAGGAGGGCAGCAAACACACAGGATGGTGTAGCTTT
>NW_007579284.1:153768-165126 GCF_000690725.1 Stegastes partitus
GAGTTGAATTCGATTCACGGCGACGTCTATAAATGCCATCTATACAACACCTTTTGCACACATGCAGCCCAGTGTCGTCATAATACCACCTCCGTGCTTCACTGTGTGTCTTCACTATGGAGACATGCACAACCCACAGGTGCAGAACTGAGAAAACTCTTGTGTTCACAGGTCAGTTTATTGTACATATTTATGCAGTCCAGCTAACTGGAAGTCACAAGTGTACTCAGTTTTGTGGCGTTGATTTTCTACTTTAAGGCCTGTTTTTTTTTTTTATATAGTCTCTGAAGTATTTGTTTTTAATCGTTCACAAGAGGAAATATTCTATTTGTCAACTTAGAAATGTGCATTACTCATTAAGAGATTAAACAGTTTGGAATCATATGTTTTGAAAATGATATTTCACAGGGCTCTCATCACTTTTCTTACTTCATCAGGAAACGAGCTATTTCTTACTTTTCTTGCTTCCTATGGTGTTTTTAAAGTGGCACTAATGTCATTTTTTGTTAACAATTAAAACAAAAATCACTGTGTAATGTGACGAGGTGGGGGGTTCAGGGAATTTTAGCATTTTCCTACCCAGCACCACACAGCAGACACACACAGCAACCAGCTGGTGAACTTATTGCAACAAAACAGATTTAAAAGGAGAGTGAAGATTGGACTTCACTTTAGGTGAGTGCTAATGTTGCACTCTGAGTCTCTGGATATACAAAGGAGTCTTGTTGTGAATGCTGCTTAATTTAATTGCTGTTACTTCTAATTGCAATACAAATACCTGCACTTACATGTGATTTAAATCCCAGAAGTGTTGGTCAGTTAAACCTCACGCTAATGTTTGTAGTAACTCTCTAAAATTCCTGGAATCTTCAGGCTCTCCAGTGTTGTCAAAGTAAAAGAGCTAAGACATGGTTTAAAATGTCAGTTGCTGCTCGTCGTGTTTTATCTGCAGATACCTGGTGTACAGGAGGTCGTAGAGAAAATTCCTGAAACCTGGTTAAACACACAGTACCGACCTAATGAAGCTGTATTCTCCGCAGGCCACAGACTTCCTATTCCAGCTTTTTGCCGCCGCTGTCGTTTCCTGGGGCGACCACTCCATGCCCCTGCTTTTCGGCATCAGGGCCCAGTGGTTCCCATGGCAACCGGAGTCCAAACCTCCAGCGCTGACACACGGTCTGTACGGCGAGGAGTTGCTCGTCGACCACGTCCTGCCGCGGTGCCTGCTGGGAGTGTCCCACAGCCTGCCTCTGCTCCTGGACAAGGAACCCTGGAGCGGCCAAACAAACAAGGTGAGCGGAGACGTGGTTTTGTGGATCTGGCATTTGTTCAATGTAGTTTCAGGTCCAGTTCTGATGACAGTGTGTATGCATATTTGCTCTTGTGTTGTGCGTCTCAGTTCATAGACTGGCTGCTCAGCATCACAGAAGGTCCTGAAGAGAGTCTGTCAGCCACAACTGTCAACACAGCCAAAGGTAATCGACACAAACCCAACAACTCTAACTAGAGACATTCACAGATTACACTCTGTTCGATGCATCTCAAAAGCACAAGGAAAACACAACTAAATGGATTGTTGCTTCTACAGCTCTGTTTACCGTTTATACAAAGCAGCTGCTACCTTTTGCTGCAAGTCTTTCCCCCATTCTTGTCCCCCACTGTCCTGTCTCTCTCTTCACTGTCCTATACAATAAAGGCAAAAAGGCCAAAGAAATAACTCTAAATAAATAAAAGTGACCATGTATTCATTAGAAAAATTCCTGTTACGAGAGAAACTGGAATTTATTTACATCATGGTGCAGCAATATCGCAGTTATATTTGAAACAGAAAACCCACATTGACAACACAATTGAAACTAAAAGTCAAAATGATGACACACTTTCTAAATGCAAAGTCTTCAGTGATTCAGTGCTTCTGCAGAAATCTCACATCATAGCTCCTCATAAAACAACTGGAATCTGCACCACACCCAAATGATTCCCTCAGAAACTCAGTAGTTTCAGTTTTTGTTTTTTTTTTAAACTATACTTGTCAAACAGCAGAACAATGCCTTTAATGTTCTGAGTGTTTTTCAAGTCGGAGTCCAAATCTGCAGCTTCCTTTGGAATGAATAGACGTCATCTTGGAGTCTGGTGTCCACTTCTTGTAATACAGCCGTTATGTAAACTGTGCAGGTTTCAAAAGATACAAATAATTGTCTTTACAAATATCTTCAGAAAAAAAGGAAATGCATTTGGATGTTTTGTTTGACTTAACTGGATATACACGGTAGGTTTTGGCCAGAAAAACTAATTGTAAACAGAACTATTTGACAGAAACACTGAGAGAGGATGAAACACTGATGTTGGTATCCACACAGTTACAACCTAACACACACATGGATGTCGTTTCTCCTAACATTTACATCGTTCATTCACAACAACACCTCTTTGTGCAGAAGTTAAAACAGACTAAAAAGTCCCGAGTGGTTCATCTGATGGTCCGTGGGTTGTTGTTTCAGCTGCTCTCTTGGCTCTGAAGTCATCGGCCGAGTTCAAGAAGAAAGCCGTGTGGACCAGAGCTTATGGCTGGTAGGCCGGAGGAGCCGCGACATGCTGTTGCCGCGGTAACGTGCACGGATGGGGTCCTCACAAAAGACGCAGCTTTTGACAGTCGAGCTGCATCATTGCTGCCTGTTCTCGTTGGACACGGACGCAGCGCTGGAGGAAGTTGAGACGTTTGCATCTGGAAGCTTAACCAGAAACTGCTGTTGTAGCTTCACTTCAATCACATATTCAAGAGGAATGTGCTCAGTCAAACTTTCAATATTCATGAAAAGTGCCACAGAAACTATGATTTTGTGCCTCTTCTTCTCTTAAGTTCCATGACATCAAACCCACTGAGATAAAACAAAGACTTAGGTTTTTATATTCCTTATTGTATTTTTCCTAGAAGGCGTAAACTGTTCAGTCAGTTCTTTGACTAAATGCTTCATTTCCTCTTCATCTTCTTGTTCCATTTCTCCAGGTGGTGTTGTCTCTCCTTCAACAGCTGCCAGACTGTTAGAGAGGCTCCTGGAAAGACAGTTCTGCTCTTAGAAAGTTGACAAAACAGTGTCGGTACTGCATATATTGCTAGCATAGAATGCCGGTCAAAAGTTTGGACACATTCAATTTCATTATTGCTACTATCTCCTACATAGTGTGACAATACAAGTGACTGCAAAACTATAAAGTAACACTCATGTATATAAAGCAAATAAATGTAAACAAAGCATAATCAATACTTGAAATTTTAGATTCTTTAAATTGGCCACTGTTTACTTTGATTACAGCTATTTTTCCAATTCAATTCATTTTGATCCATGCAGCATAAAATTGAAACATGTAATTTCAGGACAGTTTACATAGTAAGATAAAAACCGTAACATATTATACAGAGAAGCACAAAATCTTCTCCTTGAAATTCATTACAAACGCAGTGAAATTCTTGTTTTCTGGGGTCAGAGTGCAGGCTCATACATGACAAGGTGCTCCTGGAGATGAAGGGGTTAAGGAACTTGCTTGAGGGCCTGATAGTGGCAGCGTAGTGGTGCTGGAGCTAGTAACTCAGACAGAACCACTGACGCACCACTCTGGAAACCTTTGGATGATGTGTCCAAACTTGTGAGTGCTGCCTTACGTTACAGGTAGATTCTGCTGCAAACAAACTAATGTACTTGCTGAAGTTGAGCAGGTAAAACTAAATAGTGTTGACAGATAAATTTGTTCCTACTGTGGTATTATAGTAGCTGCTATTCATACGTCTCAGGCGTTTTTGTTGGAGTTGCTTGAAACACAAGTCCTGACTCAGCAAATTTCTGGTCACATGACTTTAACTCACATTGTGTCAAGAATCTGATAACCTCATGACAACTTTGACCTAAACACCAATGACTTCGTTTAGTTCGGCCTCTTAACTTGGATGGACATCTGGTGGTAGCACGAGTTGTGATGATTTATTACAAACACAATGAGATATTCAAAAGTACATTTTTGATTTCGTAAAATTTAGGCTTCAAACTGGGAAAAACTTTTTGGATTGGAGGTGAAACGTCTTCAAGAAGCCGATCTGACTGCCTTCGTTTTAGCCCTCGATCACCTCACAAGTGCCTGAAACGACAGGACTCCGCTATGCAGTACCTGGTTAATTAACATAGTGTGGCTAGTTCATCTTACCAAGAGCAAGAACGGGCAGGTAGAGCATCAGCACCAAAGGGAAGTGAACATACGGAGACACTGTTGAAGGGTTGGAGGCTGTTTGCTCGATGTAATGCAGGGCTTCGTAAATAGTGACACCTGAAGAGCACAAAGAAATAATTAGATGTTGAAGTAATGCTGACACATATAACAGTGGTTTTGGTGTTTTGAGTGGTGTGGACAGTAGTTGTCTGACTGCTCTGCCTGTGCAGTGCTGATAATATGTATAACAGCAGTGCTATGTCACACTCACTCGCCTGGAATGTGCTTTCCTCACACACACTTCCTGACATTTTATCATCTGCTCTGCTTTGCCAACTCGTTTCCTGTATGCTCCCACCACTTCCCTTACACAACGCCGGCCATTGACTCATGTTAAGCTCATATTGTTGAGAATAAATGACTCCCAAATGTACTGAGGTCTCACAATATGATGGTGTGAATGAAGTCGATTAAAGCTCATTTTGTTACCTTCAGTGGCGACTGACAGGATGTATAAGGGGATCCAGAGTGTGTACCGAATCCACAGCATAGCGATGGAGGGTTTTTCCATCACACACAACAGCTCATGAGGGTACCTGTCACCACACAATTCCAAAATGTTAACCATGGTTTTGAACGGGCACGGTGTCACACAATAGGTTTTCAATTTAGATACATACAAATTGCAATGTAGTTGTTTCGCTTAGAGTTTGTGGCAATACTAAGGATGGAGAAAATACTCAATGACAGCTGATGTCACAGTTTAGGCTTTGTTGTCCATTTGTGCCTCAGAACGACATTCAGAGAAAATCTGAGACCATCATGCTTTTGATATGTCACTGGACTAATTTGAGAATCTTTCCAGATCAAAATCCAGGGACTAACGTTGAGGAACTTAAAGCTTCCTTCAGTTCTTTGTTATCTGTTTTTTCAATGCATAAACCCCCACAAAGATGAGGGAAAGTCGACAAATTCCATTTTAAAAAGGGACAATATAAAAAAATTGACAACGTTAAGTAAATTGTAAGGTAGAGCTTCTCGTTGCAGATCGCTTTCTGCTTAAGTGTTTCTCAACATAAACAACCCATCGTTGGTTCGTCTTTCGTAGGATTTGCTGTTGTGTAGATGTGCAATAAATGAAAGAAGCTTGTAGTTGTCAGTTTTTTAAAATGCCAATCGTACAATTTTTGGTACAAACGCTGGCATATTTGATCAGTCAACAACAGTCATTTAGACAAGCCACATCCTGAAAGTTCTTGAACTGTCTAAAAATCTCCAAGCAGGGACTTTGTAGGGGGCAAAACAGTCTTCTGGAACTTCATCTCAATTCTGGTTCCTCTAGTGGAAATGCTGATAGAGGAACTGAGTACTTTAAAACGTTCATAGTCCATGGGGAAAGTTTCTGAGGTGGAAATGAAACTGTTGTGACAAAATTATACTTCCGGGAACTTTCGGAGGAAAATCACCCCGTCTTGAAGAGGGACTCCATAATTACTCCAATTCAGTTTTCGTTAATATCAATTACCCATTGACAAGTGAGGTGAATCACATTGATTATATCATTGCAGTCCAATATTCTGCTGGGAAATCTTGGCTCCTGGCATTCACATGGATGTTACTTTGTCATGTACCACCTACTAAACATTGTTGCAGGGCAATCACACACCCTGTAGCAGTGGAACACCCAAATGGCACTGGCCTTCCCCACCAAGACAGTTCGCTCTGTCACAGGGCATAAACTGCTCAGGAACGATTTGAAGAACACAACAAAAAGGTCAAGGTGTTGACCTGGCTTCTAAACTCCCAAGATCCCAGTTTGACTGAGCAGCTAGACCCTACACCATAACCCACAAGAACCACAACCCTAAGGATCCATTGCCTATGTCCTAATGCCAGACGCCACAGGACAGCCCAAGAGATCCAATATTCATATCACGATAGATCAGAGGCATTTTAGTCCCATGAGGGAAACCTACACATCATTAGACAGATCAGACAGGTGGTGGTTTCAGTGTTGTGGCTGATGTGTGCATTTTGCTGCTGTAATCATTTACATGCAATACTTTGCAAAGGGTGTAGGCACAATAGATGTCTGGTTACATATCCATAACTAGTGACATCAGGGAGACATTTGATCTGTTCTAGATTCATTCTACAGCCAGAGTCATAAGAACAAGCAGTCGTGGAACAGACGGTCTGACTCCCCACAAAGTTCTGATCTCATCTCTAGGATGAGACGAAGAAACAGATAAACTGTGGCAAGTTCTCCAAAGTGCTGAACAACCGGTCTGCAAGTCAAATTTAACAGTACCAAATAAAACTTTTGCTGTTTTAAAGGTAAAGAATGTTCACCCCAAATGCTGATGTAGTTTTTTTTCCCCACTTTATTTCTCTGTGAATTACGTTATTTCAAGAAAAAAAAGCCACCTATTAATTGAAGTATTGCATATTATTGTGTTATCCTCACTTTATTACCTAAAGCATCTGGACAATGCTGTAGATGCCTGCCTATTTATGTCTGTTTGACATAACCAGTGCAGCCAGTTAAGTCAGAACAATGTTATTAGTCTTTTTACAAGTTCCAACAAGTGAAATATTGTGAAAGGGTTGGCCATGACCAAGGTCATTAACAGATCAAATCATTTTAAAAATATTAACATATAAAACAAATTCTACTAATACATCAAACGGCTACAAAAGTAAATATGGACATTTTTGTAAAAGTCTGACTTGACCCACATCTGACCCAGCGACATTTCTGTTTGCTGTAGAGTGCAGACCCAACTTGAGCTTATTGCTTAGCTTTATGGGTATAAAACCTAACTGTCTGCTTGCCAGAGACGACCTGGTAAATATACACTGAAGCATTTCGGCAGCTCAGTAGTAAAATATTTCCCTCTGGAGTTGGTAGAGACCAAACACGGAGCAAAAAGAGCATGAGCATTGTACTTTTATGTCAGGAGTACGCAATCGCTTCTCCAAGTGGTCAAAAACATCAGTTATAACAAGTCTGAATCCCTTAATAGATATTATTGAAGCTTTTCTGAAGGATAGAGAGAGATTCCAGGTGTACGTAATGAATTGATATGTCAGTTCAAGTGTAAATGCACTTTAGAGGAGCTTAAAGGCATGGCAGGACTATTAGTCGAAGTACTGTAAAGGTTTATTAGGAAATTTGCATTATAAATAAGAACACCTTTTTAACACCTTGGTAGCTGTATCCTGATTTATTTTCTGTTCACTTGAGATTTTCCTCAATAGTTTCATATTAAACGCAAAGTGGATGATTTTGTTATTACAAGATGGTGTCATAATAAAATACTATAGCATGTTTAGAAATGTAATTTTTTAGCAGCTTGTATTTTTCAGTAAGATCATTAAGATGTGTCTCTGAGGATGACTAAGGCAAATGTCTTTGAAAGCTACCTTGCTTACGATATCTTACTTATTTTGGTTGTGCAATGAATATTTATACGTTACAAAATCTGACAGAAGTGCAGCTCTACGTCCTTGTCAGACCTGTAACCGCCTGTTTGCGTACCTTAAGAGGTCTTGAATGTTCCACAGGAAGAACTGCACACACACAACTGGTTTACTCTGAATATCCTCCAGCTTGATGACCATGATCAACAGGAGGTTCTTCTCCATAACCTAAAAAAAAAACAATGGCATGCAAAAATGTTGGTAACGTCTACTTGATTAATGATAAGATTGCATTTGTTGATGAGCTGTGATACGCACTTGGAATAAACGAGGAAGGAGTCTGGCTTTCTCAATCCCATCTGCGATATGAAAAAGCTCCAGGATAGAGAGCAGCTGGCAGAGACTCATCACAAACCCAACGGAGTAAAATGTATCTGCTAAAGCATCTGCAAAATCAAAAAAAGGCACTTTATCATGTGAATCATTGGATGGAGGTTATTCTTACTAACCAGTGATGATTTAAAAAGTCGGTCTTTGTTATTTACCTTTTTTATTGGAATTGACAACAATCACAAACATACTTTATTTTTGCACTGATCTTCAGCCTCACCTTGACCAAATGTTAAAAACCTGGCGATGGTGTTGGCCAGTATCCATGTATGACCACAAAACTGGAAGAGGTTATATGAGAAAATGTAGGCAAGCCTGAAGCTGAGCCTGCAAGACAGGAAAAAAAAAAAGGAGCAGAACTGGTTATCGTAACCAGCATTTGTTGTGTTTTTGGTAAATAGGAAGTTGCACAGGTGTAGCCAGTGACCTTCACTGGCCTTCTGGCAGGATGCTTACAGTCAAATGATCAAATAATTGCATACTAGTACTAATAAATTTATCTTGTATGGTTAGTAATATGTATTTAACTGTTTGATTTAAAGGTGTTTAACCACAACTGACATGATAGTTCCCAACCACTAGTTACTCTCTTTGCAGACAACTGTTACTATTCTACTAAGACCATTACCATATCTGATTCTGGCTTGAAAACATGCATGTATGTTGGGTGGAGAGCATCACAGAAGACTTTATCATGGTTCCCATTTACTCGCTTAACCCCATTGTAGGTGCAGTTTTATCTGAAATTCTTGTTTATCTTGCTCAAAAAAAGTCCATAGTAGATGTTTTTTGTGGCAGGATCGGACAAACTCCGACACTTTAATTGCTTAGTTTTAATCACATTATGCAGCTGCTGTGTTTTGGCTTCGAGGCGGAGTACAGTGAAGGCAACATCACCACAAGCATCCATGTTCAAATTCTGCTTGGATGTTGTTTCTTCAACAGTTTCATGACCTGAGTAAAGTCATTTCTAATGCTACTTTTGAGTTAAGAGTTAATGTGAGTGCAATGAAAAAAGAAACGTGACCCAAAATGCATTGTTCCTGTTGACCGTCATTTTAAGAGAAGTATCTGTAAAACTGTTCACAAGACAGCGCCAAGGTCAGTTTTTATTCTTTCTGTTATGGCTGTTTTTTTGGGGTTTTTTTTACCTCTGGGGGCTTCATAGTTGCTACACCTTCCCAGAGCCTAGAAGAATGAGTTTTATTTTCATATCAAGATGTAGAGTCTGGGGGTTACATGACAAAGAACCTCGAAGCGAGAACGTGTTTTTTTTTTATAAGCAAGTAACTCAAGTGAGCGGATTCCATATTTGAGTGTGGCATCCAGTTGTTCCTGATCATGAAGAAGTTGTGATGAACATGTCAGTGGAATGTAAAACTACACCAACTACACACCAGCATTCTATAGAAGTATATATATTTTTTATTCAATCAAGTGTAATTCTCCTTTTAGCTCCATTTTGGTCTCCACCAACACAATACCTGACTCTTTAGCTGCGAAATGTATTGTGTTCACCAGATATTGCTAACTTTGTTCATGCTTGGCAGGTAGTAAACAGATGATTTATTAGTGCATTTTGCTTATAATTATTTACTTATATACCAGAAAAATTGAGGTGCATGGCACAAAACCAAAACAATGACCTTAAAGAGTCAAAAAAAATCTGTAGAGGTGAAGGGAGCTGCAAAGTTTGCAATAATTCTCTGTGGATTTGTCTCTCTGAGTGACTCATATCACATCATAGTCATTAGACCCAGTGTTTACATAAAAGTGCAGCCTTAAGTGCATTTCAGTACACAGTCCTACTATTCAGCCGGGGTAGTTTTAAACTTCATGCCAGTGTTTTATGAGCTCCTCTTGCATGCACAGAAGCTGTAACAAAAAAAAAAAACAAACAAGTACCAACAAGAAAACCCTTCAAATCTATTTGAACTCAAAGCCTGTCATTCCTCAACCCTTCCCAAAAATACACAACATTCCTTTCATAGCAAAGACCCTGCTGCAACGCTCACACTAACACACTTACATTCTCCTCTTAAAGTCTTCTTTTGTTCCTTTCGTTGCAGGTAAAAAGAAGGTCCTCATAATCCTTGTCTGAGTTTGAGGCAAATCATGTTTCCAGCTACAGTTTGGGGCTGTGTGCAGCAGTTTTCTCCCTTTAAACACACACCAGCGCCTTGCTTCATCCTCCTCCTTCACGAGTGAAAGCCCAAAATATGCTGCAATATCTGTATTTCGTAGTGCTTCCTCAGGCCGATTGCAGCAAGTATGAAGCGAAAAATTCCATGTGTGAGCGCTATGTTGACTAGTCCCACCCCCTTAAAGCAAACTATGAACTGACTGTCTGCCAAGAAAAAGGCTGAGCACAGAGGAGAGAGAGAGCAGCAGGAGAAAATGAGAAACCCACAAAGAATGTGCACGAACCCTTTTTGTTCAAGTGAATGGTAGAAGGAAAGTGACACTCTTGATGTGCTCCATTTGTGTCACATGGAAATATAACTAGTGGTTTAGGCTCACAGTATCCTTCAAAACTGCACCTAATACACAAAATCCAACATGCTGTTCTCTTCACTGCCACCAGATGTTGCAAAGTTGCTCCCTCCCAGACCCAATGCAGCTTGAGAATTGTCTGTGTTTCATGTCGTACACAGATGGATAATCAAAAGTTTCGACACAGGGTTTCACTTCTATATCATGAATTTAACTGCAATAAAAATGCAGGACTGTAGAAAACAAGAGGGGATGCAATAAAGTCCCTTGGCTCTTAACATTATCCAATCTGAATAGTTTTGGAAGAAACCATGCTTAAAACATGCATGCAGTAACAAAATTGAGCTCCAAAAAACTGACTATTTTCCCATTAGTCATCGTACAAACTGCAGACTGAGCTGCTGCATTCTACCGCATGTCGGATGCTCTTTCTTTTGTGTCCATCATGATGGGTTTCCTTTCAGTTGTTTGAAATACATGACGAAACTTAATCCAGTGGCATAGAAAGCCCGCTGTTCCTAGTGTTGGACACTTGTGTGTTACTGATGCAAATGTTCATCAATGTCTACATTATCATTAGCAAACAAAAACAAACGTTAGCCAAGTAGGTATTAGATGTTCTTCTGTAGCACACTATTGAAGTTTAGGTGGTGGTGATGTTGCCTGGAATGGAACGCTATTTTGAAGGGAGCGCTTATGTTTAACTTCTCGATGTTTCTTCTTTTTCCTGCCACAAGATGGAGGAATTTTAAAATTGCGACATTTTATTGTCGTCAAATGTAACTAATTACCCCTTGACAATGCAACAATTATCAAATTATCATTTTTTTAATCATTAATGTGGCCTATGAT
>NW_007579284.1:169136-170507 GCF_000690725.1 Stegastes partitus
TTTTTTTGTTTTTGTTGTTGTTGATCTATAATCAACACATAAATTAATATCTTTTGCCTGTTTTTTGTTTGTTTTAAACAGTTATTACCGTTAAGTGAACAAACATCATTTGTCTCTAGAATAAAGGCAGAAATCTGTACAACTACAATATTTTTCAAGACTAGTGTAGTTTTCTGGTCACACATTATAAAGGATCAAATTACTGTTTGTAAAAACTCTGATTTTTTTAAGTTTACATTATTTACAGGTTTGACCTGTTGTTGTTTTTTTCAAAGGTAACAAGTAAATTAAAACTTTTTTCTGTCTGTGACTGTATCAGTTAGAATCTATAAGTTAACAAAATATGTCTAATTGTTAAAGATGCAGTAAAATGACAATTAAAAACACTTGAAAACTGTTAATTTCTGCAGCATCAAATGAAGTGAAGAGGAGCAGAAGCTCATCAGTCAGTAGCTGAACGGACGTGTCTGCAGACAGTGTTTGGCTGAATGAAGTCACCTGGAGGCCGAATGCTGCTGTTCTGACCCACAATCTGCTGCCTTTATATAGAGAACACACATGCTGAGCTGGATGCTGAAACCAGCAGCAGTGACTGACGCTTTTCTTAAGAAATAAACCTCAACATTGTGTCCTTAGTACTCAACAAGCTGATCCTCCCTCCTGCTTTTTCCTGCTTTTCTGTCGAATCCATTTTTTGTTGCTGGTCTGATTGACTTCCTGCCAAGACAAGTTGGATGTTGGTTTGTTTCCTGAGGCGGTTTGTGATGATGTGAGTCCTCTACATTCACACATGAACCGTTTCACTATTTAAAAGGATCCATGAAGGTACAGAACTGTGAAACAATGAATGAAGTCAAAGAACTGGAAATGAAATGAATGAAAAAGTTCAACAACAACCGATTAACGACGTTTAAAAATCAAAGCTGAGCCACAAAACGAAGCTAATTCATGTTGTTTCATTTAGCTTATTGTTGGTGCTTGTGATTTATTGTTGGTTTGTTGTTGGTTCATGTTGGTTAAAGAATATAATGTAATGACTGTATTAGGTCACAGTGGTGAAGTACAGTTACTTAATGTCTTAAGCTGCTTTTCACATTTGGGTAGACTGCACATATTTTGGAGGCTCAACTGCTGAACATGACATCATAAAGAAAGTCCAGAACCTGTGTTTGACATGAAGGTTTGCTTTGTGCCACTTTGCCAGTCTGCCATGTACAATTGAACAGAGAAGAAGTGTTAAATGTCAATGTGATCAATGTCTTTGCCCCCGAAAATCTGAAGGAACTGCTGAAAATATCATACAAGTAAGCAAAAGTTTGGGGTGGGGGTGGCCCTGACTAGCGTTTCAGCATCACTCTGAGACAGGACGTT
>NW_007579285.1:0-75601 GCF_000690725.1 Stegastes partitus
AATTGGTAAAATACTGAATATTATCCAGACTTTTCTCAGAATCATCTAATACTGATATTCTCATGCGGCAATGCAATTGTTACTGTACGTCAGAAAATCATATTATCCATTTGTTCTCATCACAGTTTCTCTAAACTGATTTAATGCATTTCTGCCAAACAATGATGCTGCAATCATAGTTTCCAGCATATTTCACTTTGCTCTTCATGTTTTCTGCCTTCCTCTTAGTTTTCTTCCCTTTTCACTCAAGCATCACATGAGGGGCATGGTTTGCACATTTCACATGAGTGTAGATTGCACCTTTCCAGTGGATTCAAATGAATCTTCTGTTCAAAACAATATCTTCAGTCTTGTTCCTCAGCTGCGTGGCCAATTCACTGTTTGAAAACAAGTAAAGGTACAAATGTTTTACTTTAAAGTCATGTGTAAAGAGATACAGGAAGTTGGTTACCTGGTGCAAACAGTGGGAAAGCAGCTGGGATGTATGGGACAGTAGGGTGTGTGAGATGGGAAAACCCAAGAAGGGATGTATTCTAGTCTTGTTTGAACAACCTCTCAGCTGGACTAGACTAAAAGGTCCTGGGTTGAATCTCAGCTTGGGATCTCTCTGTGTGGAGTTAGACATGTATGATAGATTCGTTAGTGATTCTAATTTGAGTGTGAGTGAATCCTGCCTTTGGCCCTGAGTCAGCCCCCCTGCAACACTCCACAGGATGAAGTGGTGTACAGAAAATGAATGAATGGATGGATGGATGGACATGGTTGGAGTAGTTAACCCTTTGAACTTCAAGCAGTTTCTGGGCATTTTTTTATTTATTTTTTTGCTCCTGTCACCTTTTTCCTCACTGTGGACTCATTTTTCACTGCAGTATGAAGTCCAGCACCTCTATGGAAACAGCACCACCATGCCTACTAGTAGAGCTCCACCTACCTTCAGCTGAGGCGCATGTATTTAGAATGTTGAAGGAACACCTCTGCTAGTTGACACCTTCCAGCCATTTTTTTTTAGTGACCACGACATCAACACAAGTGTACTATATGCGACTGCCTGGTGGTCTAACAGTACGTATCAACTCACACACTGATGCTGCTTTCAAGTGGAAATTCTAAACAAAAGCTGTAGAACACGTTGCGTGGCTGCATGTCTTCCTTTCTGGACTTTGATGTACAACTTACAAGAAACACTGTAGGTCATCAATAGGTACAAACACACACTATCGCCCAGTCTCTCTCTCTCTCTCTCTCTCTCTCTCTCTCACACACACACACACCCACAACCACACACACACACACAGTCATCTGTGTGACCAGCAACCCTGTGACCTTGTGCGTCTCAATGCTGCCTCTTAAGCCTCTCTGTCTTTCTTCAAAGGCTGGCTAATGCTCTCCCCGAGGGCAAACACTTGGAACAAACTGGCCCCCACCTCCATTTTTTTTTTTCTTGTCTGTTTCTCCTTCACTCTATCATCCTCTTTTCCTTCTTCTCCTCCTCTGCTGCTCGTTGGCAGCTCCCTCCTTCTTCACTATTCCCAAATCCTCTTTCTCTCTCGCTCTATTTTTTTTTCCCACTGCCCTCCAATATCTCACGTTTTTTTTTTTCTCTCTCTGTCCCTCCTTATTCCCGGTCGTGTTCGCTCATCCCACCGCCCCACCACCCCGTCTTCCTCTCTCTACTTTTTGCATGGTGTTCGGCAAGGGAGCCACGGGGCAGAGAAATAATTCAAAGTCTTTGCATATTGCAGGCGCTCTGGTCAGCGGCGGAGCCCCGTTGCACTGACACATTAGTTTATCTGGATTGACCCAGCAAACAGCCTACGCCATGACAAATAGCCTGGATGCTGCGGCACGCACACACACACACACACGCACACACACACACACACACACACACGCACACAGAGGATGGGCATATGCAGAACACACACTCTGCCGCTGTCTGTGGGCTGGGAAGCATGCGTGCCTGCGGAGCAGACAGCTTTAAAGAAATCTCCAACCAAAAAAAAAAGAAGAAAAAAAACAAAACAAATGAAAGCGGCAAGGGAGAGAGGGAGTAAAGATAAAGATAAAAAAAAAAAAAAGAAACTGGAGAGATGTACTGTAGCATCCCTTTAGGTAACAGAGTGATTTTCTGCATTGTTTAATTTTTAATCAGTTTGCCTTCCACAGCATTCCTCAGCTCTTTTTTGCATATTCTATATATAAATATATAATTAATGTCTGAGAGGCAGATAAAAGAAAAAAAATAAAATCCTCACAAGAGCGTCTGAGAATCGTTTGTTGTTCTCGAGAACAAATTAATGCCAACTATAAAAAAAAAAAAAAAAAGTGGACTTGCTGAGGCCACGCTTTTTTCATCCCTTCTTCTTTTTGTGCAACTTCTTGCACATCATATGTTCCTTTGTTCCAACAGGCGAGGCTTTGCTGGTCATTTTGGTGTTTCTGGAGTAAATCGTCTCCCGGAGGCAGGCGGGCAGCAGACTGGCAGCTACTGAAACGCACCGCTGGGAGAACAGACAAGACTGAAGGCTGGAGCTGCTATAATACTGTTGTAGCAGCATGTAGTGGAAGGCCCTCTATTACAGGGGGCTGTTTCATTACTCACACTTGTTTGTATATCCTTCAGTGCAACGATTCCAGGTAGGAAACACACCTACAGAATTATATCCACATTAGACAAAACACATTTCGACAAGAACACACAACACTTCTCTATGTACAGATGCTTATGCAGCTCCATAGTAACCAATCAGTCAACTTACAAGATGACATTATTTCATTTATACCGTTGTGCTTTGTTATTGTAGACACAATTAACGTTTCTTGGAGCGAAATAAATTATTTCTATGTGTTAACTGTTTTTCTCTTTTTAATTACCAGAAGGGAAAATTCTCATTGCCGTTAACGTACTTTAGATATCTATAGAAAATTTGTGTGTATCTTTATAAAAACATTTAAATGCTATTTGCATATAAATAGAATAAAATAAGAGCTAAATCCAGTCTCTACTTTTGTTTCATTACTGTGTATAATGCCTACAGCAGCAAAAACACTGATTTCATTCCATTTTCAACACACTTGTATATACAGTTGATGTTCTGTATACTGCACAGCAGATTTGAACTATTTACTGTAAACAATATTCCTCCATTAGATGTACCTGCTTGATCCTGCAGAGGGTCAAGGCCGGCTGGCATTGGGTGAAAGGTGAAGTCCACTCTGGACAGTTCATCGCAGAGACAACCACACACTCACAACTATGGACAATTTAGAATCACAGATTAATTTGTACTGTGGTAGGAGGCCGGACAACCTGGAGGAAAACCCGATGAGAACCCATGTAGGCATTGTGAGAATATACAAACCCCATACAGAAAGACCTCAGTTAAAGCCATAGTAGTAAAATCATAGTCTGCTTCTTAATGCTATTAAATGATATAAGTCAATAACGTATAAATTAGATTAACCTTGTAAATACTTAATGAAAATGCACTAAAG
The DNA here is from genome assembly GCF_000690725.1 of Stegastes partitus. Lineage (NCBI taxonomy): Eukaryota > Metazoa > Chordata > Actinopteri > Pomacentridae > Stegastes > Stegastes partitus. Next base: position 3,496 of record NW_007579285.1, read on the forward strand.
CACAGAAATAATACATCTTCATAAAAGTTATAATTGTATACAAATACTCTGATCAGCTATGTTTATTTATAGTATTTCAAGTGTTTATGTACTACTAACTAAGGTGGAGAAATGGTTTATTTATATGTGGAAAACATAAATGCAGTAATATTTAATGATTTCAATAGAGCACCTTCGCTAATCCTGGAACCAACACTTATCAGACTGAAAAGAAATGTTAACATTAGCTGACCTGTTTATAAATGTCACCTGCTACCAGCATGTTTGCAGTTTGTTTCAGCTGCTGTGATGCTGCTTCTTGTCGAACTTTCATTTTAGAGCTTAGTTCATAAATCTGTTCTTTCCCCAGAACTGGTACACTGATAACATTACTGACACACATGATGGGACAGCATGCAGGTCAAACTGATACCTCTACTGAACAAGAAATACTTTGAGCGGTGGAGGAAACTTATTAATCAGGAGCTGCAGGGTGTGACTCCACACATGGTACAGATCACTGGACATTTACACAGTGCAGTCAGTTTATTTGTACATTCGTCCATCTTGAACAACAATTAGTTTATATTAGTTGATAAAGGTGCTGTGTGTTTCATTGTGTGCTCTTATTTTTGAAAAGTTGGTTGTCTATTTTTGTTGTCAAAGATGCAGTATATCCTCATTGAAAAAAAATGTCATTGGTTCACTTTTATTAATAAACTAAAAGGACGTTTGGCTTCCTGTCATAGTGTGTTGACCTGCATACTCTGACCTCATTCAAACTATTCAGATGAGCAGGAGGGAGGGCTTGGTACAAATAGTAGAAAAAGTAACCCAGATTATTCCAGTTTACCCAAACAAACTTTTATCTGCTTTAAAAAATAAAATAAAAAAGTAGCCCATCTTTTCCAATCTGGAAACAATTTCCATTCTCATATTTGTTACTACTGCAAACATTTCCCACTTTGCTGTGTTAGAGTTCATAGTCAAATTGCATGTGGGTTTGTCCTCTCTTGTAGTCTGACTCACTGGATGTGGGATGCAGGTATGAGCCTCCTATTGGCCGCTTATATCGGGCAGCTTTGTCCCTGCTTTCTGCTATATGTATGTGTGTTAGAGTTCACGTTGCCACATAAAAAACAACCTCGAGACAGCAACCTACCACACTGACAAGGTCCAGTTTTGCAGATCGTAGTAAGGCAACAGCAAGATATATTTTTTGGTGGATTATCCATTTTAATGACAGTGCTCGTCTCCTTGCATGTTCCACCACAATAATTCCACCCATCACTATTTTAAGTGAACACTGGAGCCGCATCCTTGGGGCAGCCCTGCCCATGACGACTGTGAGTGGTTTAAAGAGATACAAACAAACCACAGCGTGTTTTCTGCTAGAGCAGAATGACAGTGTGGTGCAGCCAGACCGTTATGTTCTACAGAATGGGACAACTAAGTGAAAGCACCTCTATCATATACCTGATTACATCATGTCTCTTCATAAAATGTGCAATTAGAAGGAGCTTTTAAGTGATGAAGCCATATAAACAACACCAAAGATGAATCCATCTACCATGGCCCCAGCGCATCGTGTCCACCTGGACTTCGCCTCAAAAAGACCAGCTGATGTTTCATATATACATATATATCTACTATATACCCACCCGCCCCTTTCCCTTCAATTCCTGGCTTTTCTCCCTCTCGCTCTTTGAACTGTTCGAGCAGCGAGGCTCAGGGTGTTAGCAGGGAATTTGTCCGGCTTTGACAGGGCCGAGCCGTTTTTCCTCAGCGCTCTTTGAAGAGCGGCCGCTTATCGACACCAGGGCTAAGCGCCGGCCCTCTGAGCTCGGGCTCCGGCTCCACTGGGAGCGCAGTGAGGCTAGCCTGTATCACGATCTGGTCACACACACACACACACACACACACACACACAAAGTTAACACACTCAAGCAGTGATAAATTCAGTACACACGTACATACAAGCGTAGACAAAGAATGAAGAGCAGCCACTCACCTACACATATGCATGCAAAGAAGACACACATGCATTCGCAAATCACACACACAAGAAGACATTTGCAAGAAAGATGTAGTGACATTTGGATATGTGGGGAAAGAGATAATAGGGATGATGGAGATATGGGCACAAGCATATTCACACACACACACACGCACACACACAGACACACACACACACCTACACACACACACACACTAACCTTTTCCCTTGGCACACAAGGGAGGAAAACATAGTAATGCTTGCAAGAGGAAGATCAATGGAGCTTTGTGGCCTCATGGTGTGAAAGAGGTGAGCTGAGGAAGGTGGGATTTCATATTGGGATCTAACATCTATTGTGAAGAATTGACCACTGCTTCAGTCTGCAACTGAGATTCAACAGACGGAGAAAACATTTCTCTGTTGTGACTGTGAACCTCAAACTGCAGAATCCTCTTTCAACCAAAGGAAAGTTTTTGGTTCAGTTGACTCTTTGATCAGTTTTCAGTTGCATAGTAAAATGACCATGGTCGTGATCCCAACTATGACTGGTTTCCAGAAGATCACGACATGTTCACGACACAACGCAAAGGTGCACAAAGGCCAAAACATTACCTTTCAAGAGAGGAATGTCCTGCTCACTTAGATCAAATTCAGGTATTTCATCAAAAAGCCAAGCTTTTGTTCGCTAGACCTTTACCGGGGCAAATATTTGATAAAAGCGACTGCAATCTCCAAACATTAAATAGAGCACACCTGTGCTACTTCAAGCAAGTACAAATAGAAAACACAGTTCACAACTGTAGCTCCCAAGGACCGAATACGTAGGAAGCTTCACAAAAACATAGGACGAATCTGTACAGGAAGCACTCACAAAATTAAAATAATGGAAATAGATATGAGCAGCAATTAATGCAGAAGATTAACTGCACAAACATTTATAAAATGCAGCACCTACGTCTCTCAAGTACATTTCATTTGTAGCGTAATACTTGCATCAAAGTTCGTATTTAAACCCACAAAGTGCCTAATGGGTGCACCCAGCACATTTTGCAAAGCACGACATGTTTCTGGCCAACCTCGCAAGGCTTTTGCAGTCTTCTCTCTGATACAATCAATGGTTCTCACATCATTCAAAGGCTCTAAAGTTTCATGGAATTTTTCTAGAAGCTCGTAGTGGACTAACATCTTCCTAACACCTGATATTGGATTTTCTTGTCATTTGTGTCTGACACTAATGAGCAATTGTCTTGGAACAACTGTCAGTGTCAGAGATATATTTGTCAATATGTGATGGTCAGTTTGAAAATGTAGGAGAAATGCCCAGTTTTAGAGAACTGACAAGGGCCATCTGTGAAACGGTGAGGCTTGTGGAAAGCCGTGGTGAGTATCTACCAACAGTGGTGCAAAGAGGGTCAAATTGTGGACTGGTGAGAGGTTGTTGGGGGATGAACTGAACAAGTGTGATACATAGAGGCTCCACCTGACAGGAATCCGTGGCTCATGTCATGGTGCCGGACACCACAGGGCACCTTCTGAGCTCTGGTGGAGTCCATCCCCACGGTGGGTCACATAAAGGACCAGCAAAAACGTAGACAGCGGTGGTCACAGCAAATGAATGTACATAAAAGCCGTACAATTACACCAATCATCTCAATGCACAATTTTCTTCTGGTTCAAAAACTGTTTGAATAATGACATCTCCTCATTTAGTCTTTTTTTTAGCACGGTAAACACTGCTGGCAAAGAACTTAAGGGATGAACTGACCTGAAAAAATCTCAACTTTTCAAAGGTCACGTCATTGCACGTGTAGAAACTCTCACTAAAACAGTCAGTCTTTTGCAGTGGCCTTACATCTAAACGAGGCATGTCCTATCTTTGCAATGCGGCCTAAGAAGAGACACAGACGATGTCACGATGAGTGAACCGGCCTTGGCTGTAAAATGCTAATAACGGAATGGCTTAGACTATCACCTGGAAGAAGATTAGAGTCCAAGGCTAAAGCCAGGAGAAAGGCCGGTAACATTTTGATAAAGACAGAGTGGAGAAAGGCAAGGTAACTTACAGAGGAGAGGGTAAAAGAGGGATATCTGAGGATTTCAAGGAATGATAGAAAGCCAGGGATTGTCGAAGCAGTGAGACTAAACTAGCTTTATCATTGTCGAGCAATTTAAGGCATTTAAGGGTCCCTTGTCACCGGCGTGTTAGAAATATTTTGATGGCTATTGACGGACGACTTTAAAAATTAACTTTCACCTTCTAATTGCCGCCTTGTAGTGTCTGATTGGAATGATACTTTGAAGATAGTGCGCACCCAAAATGAATTTCTCCTTCATTATCTCTAATCTGTTCCCATGCCTAAGATGCCAGTGCAATTTGAGCTAAATCTGGCTATCAGAAGAAGGACAGGCAAAAAAAAAAAAGAAAAAAAAAAAGTGAAAGTGCAAATGAGAGAGATGGAAAACGTAAAAAAGATAAAAATGTCCACACGTTTCAGAGGCCGGCTATCTTTCCCTCTCACTCCCTCTCACAGTTTCTGTCTGTGTCTCTCTCCCTCTCTGGTTCCAGCACTGACCCCACTCATTAAAGCTGATTAAAACTTTTCCAGCGAGCGCTGTTTGCCCTCAGAAGACGATAACCTCTACAAGGCTGCTACATAAAAGAATAATAGCCGACTACAAAAGAGGGTTGGACAAAGAAAAAACCCCTTCGCCCGGGCCCAGCAAGGCCCCAATTGGAACATTTTAGAAAATTAATGAAATTTTAGATCAAATGAATTATAAATTAAGGAGCTGGAGAGAGGAAAAAAAGATGAATAAGTCATAAGAAAATGTACTCTTGCTATCAAACTGTAGGAACATGTTATCCTCCACCAGGCTTGAAGAAACAGGGTCAGGTTCAAGCCATGCGGATTGGGAGGAAAACAAAGGTTCCCGCTCAGCTCGGCTTTGAAGATAATTGTAGCAACTGTACTTGAAAGGGGACTCTGGCCCCGGCCCCTACTGAGAGGGATCCACTTTGACTCAGTGGCTGTTTTTGTTGTTTTGTTGTGCGCCGTTGTTTTTTAGGCAGAGCGGCAGCGGGGATTTGCGACATGTGGGAATGCTCCTTTTTAACAGAAGTCACATCAAATGCGAACACATTCTGAATGTGTGACACTCTGGCTTCTTCTATCTAATTAATAAAATCTCTTTTAATGCAGTATTAAAAATAAATAAATAAATAAATAAAAGAAAAGGAGGCAGCGTGGTGGAGGGTACATAAATTGGTTCGTGCGAAGTTGGAAAAGTTGCTGGCTTTTTTCCCCCCTCTCTCCACGTATGAGGCGGTGGCTGCCGTGTGACGGGACAACCATGACATTATCAGAGACGCGTGTGACTCTCCTCCATGCTTGTCATGCTCGCGTTCGGCAGGCTGTCAAATGTGAGTGAAAAATTCATAAAAGTGCCCGTGTCAGCTGTCATTTTGTGCTGTTAAGTCTAAGGTTACATGTTGCTGAAGTGTTGGTTGAAGTGCTTAACAACAGCGCACCCTGTCTCACACACACACACACACACATGGAGCGAAGGCGCTGCCACACACTAACACAGCTGAAGGGTGTTAAATGGGTCATTAGCGCTGAGCTGAAGAGGCACTCGACCTTTCCGCAACAGGGGTCAGAGGTCACGGGCCTGAGGAAACAAACCACTCTGTGATCAAAGGGCGGTCAAGACTGGTCAGGCCTGCTGAGTTCATTCTCTTTTACAAGCAAACCCAAGTGAGTGTGTGAAAGTGTGTGTATGTGTGTGTTCAGAGGATTTATAGTCAGAATCTTTAACTGGCCATCAAACTCTCTCCAGGGTTTAAGTTCCTAACTTTTCTTTCCCTTTGTTGAAACTCTTTCTGGATCCTTACATGAACTCAAAACAAGCACCAACTTACTATTATTAATTATGGCTAATAATAATAATAAATTCCAGTTAAATATTCATGTTAGAGAATAATATCTGCTATTGAAGTCTCTTCCGCTCCCTCCGTCTGCCTCACACATGGTTGTTCTTCCCAGTATCTCAGTGCTATGACTGCCGAGTCTCATAGACAAAATTCCATAGTGAATAAAAAAAAAAGTCACATTAAGACGAAGGGCATCGCTGAGTGTTGATAAAGCAAACGGCCTATTCTGTTTGACCGTGAGCACAGAGTGGTGGGGATGAAGTTTCATTAACACCAACAAGGCACTATTTTCAGCAAATGATTCACTTCTCAGCCTTGATACAAATGCCTATCACACATCACGTAGCTGTTGTAGACGTGTGACCATTTCTGCCGTTCTCCTCACTAGCATTTGAATTTTTAAATATCTTCCAAGGCTTGGATCTTGTCTGATTACGTTGGCATTGAGATATGTGTAACAGCTAGTGGACATGAAAAAAGACAGTGACAGTGGTACAAAAATATAATTTGAGAATCCTATCATTTTAACCCTTAATACTTCACTACATCATAAAATATTGCAGTTTGTACACCTCAACATTTCATTTTTTTTGCATGCCAAACATTGAATTTGATGCATTTGTTTTTGTGTAATATTTTAAATGCTTTGAGAAGATTCCTTGCTTTCTTTTTTTGATGATTTTTTTGATCGGTTTTGAGGTTGACTGGATCTGTTAAGTTTTATTTTACACACCAATCCAATCTAGTCAGGTGTAACAGTAGAAACTTGAGGCTATTTTTCTGCACTGAGTACTTTTATACTCATTAAGTAGAATTTTGTTTTTTTCAACCTGCTGTTTGTCCTACCAAAGTGCATTTTGTGGCTTTATGAGTTATACTAAATTTGCACTCTCTACCTATGTTGTAAAGATTTTGGTTGGGTAAATAAACTGTGTTAAATAATAGAAAATAGAAACACAGAAATTTGGCACCTGGAATGGATACCAGCATATTCATCTGTGCACAATGGTTTGTTGACTTGGGAGAGGCTGACCCTCGAGAAACTTAAAACCTAAATGCAGCAGCGGATTATCCTGCAGACTGTTATGAAGACAGGTGCAAGTCTTTTCACTTTGCCGGTTGGCCATATTTATTTAAAACAGAGTACACTGATAAGGAGCTATGGCCGCTTCCAGACAGGTACAATCAATTCACAATTCAGTCATTCTCGTCTTGCTTTATTGTCCACACAGTGCTAGTCTAACTATATAGCTGGTTAACATTAAATTTTACTGTGAGACAATCCTTCATGGGTGGACATGTTGCTCTGTTTGTGAAGTAACAGACAGCTAAGTAATCTTATTCTCATCATGGTACATTTCCTGACAATGCCAGCTTTTTACATGAGATGTGTACCACACCAAGTACCCTTGATCTCAACCCGCCTCTTCAAAATGGATCTAGGCATAGATTTTCAAACATGTGCCTGGGTACACTACCTAACCATCACACTTTTCAAACATGCTAGACTTTAGGCTCAGATATACTTGAGTATGATATGGAGTAGCAAGTGTGGTAGCACCCTTAGAAAAAGGAATGTTCCAGGTGGCCAATATTTGTGTTTTACTGTCAGTCAGACTGGAATACAAACATTACATTTTTGCTTTTTGTCCTGAATATTTTTTATGACATTATCTGTTACTTTAAAAATTGGTGGGAATGGTTTATCAAAACTATGCCAAAATACAGGACTCTAATTATTGTTTTCCACATAACCAGTCCTTCCATGGTTCATTTTGGAGCAGATCTTCTACAGTAAGATCAGCCAACTCATTCGGATGTTGTCAGTCCATTAAATCATCACGCATCATTCCCATGGGTCATGAGGGACCTCCTGCACCTTGTAGGAGGCTCAGTAGGCCTGTTGTCATCTATTGTGATCACTGCTAAATAGAAAGTAACTGTGATAACGTCAGCCACCGCTTGCAGTTGAGTAAATAAGCAACGGTGAAATCTCTGAAAGAGTCATCACCCTGAATACGTACAAAATAGAACTTTGTAACATGTGGTAAATGTAGCCACAGGGTGTATTTTAATCCGAACCATAATCCTTTTCCAAACCTAAGCAAGAATTTTTGGTGTCTAAACTTAACTAATCACTCAGTGAAAATGTAGATAAACACTGAGGGAAAAGCAGTAAGTGAGTCAAAATGAAACTTATGTGAAAAAAATATTACTATGGACTGAGACAGGATTGAACTCTGATCTCCTTAGTAAAAGTCTGCAGACTTACACCTCCTCCATCCCCATCGTTCTCCAAAACTGAACCTCCGTCCCTCTTTGTAAGTGCCAAATCATGATCCACTATCTGCTTTTAAATGAGGTGAAAATGGAGCTCCATTAAATGGGGTGATAACGGCCTACTGAGCCAACTAGGAGGTGGAGGAGGCTCCGGCTGGCCCCCAACAGCCATTTAAAAGGTTGATAATATCCTAAACGGGTGGTTCAAGCAGATTGTAACCTGTGTAGATAAAATGTCCATAATATTTGTCAACTAAAAATAACTATAATTCATAACGACGTCTGGTCTTAAGACTAAGACTAAATGTAACTTGTACTGCTATGTTCATCAGTTGATTTTTAACTAAGCCTATCTGTTTTATTGTTGCTTTTAGGCTGATTTCTGTGTCCAAAATCATCCCAACGAAAGCGGTCCTGAACCAAAACAGTGCGGACCACACAGCTAAACAACGAGCTGAAACTCAATATAAAGCCCTGCAAAGCCGAGGGGTGATTATTCTCTGGAGGTTCATCACTGCCAGTGTCACCTTTCCCACAGTGGCGGCTGTGGCTCAGGAGGTGAAACGGGTTGTTGACTAATCAAAGGTTTGGGTAGTTTGATAAGCAGCTACTCCTGTCCGCTTTAAATAATATAGCGACTACCACAAACACCCAAGAGCGTAAAACTAATACATTTGTTTGATTATCCACGGGCAGTCTCCCCTCCAGGTTCTCGGTGCGGGTAGTGAACAGCAGCCAGCAGCATGTCAGCTTTCAAAGAGGAAGGTAAAGTGAAGTACAGAGAACTGTTGCAAACGGCATTTTTGCAGTAGCAGGTACCTCTGTCAAAGTCCCCCGAGGCTGACATGTTATTCCGCTGTTTGAGCCAATAACTTGCCCTTTGAGCCATCCAACTGTGTGTCTGAGACAGAGTGTGTTGGATATTATGTTTGTGCTTGAGTATAAAAGAAGGCCAAAGTAAACATTCTCCTGCCGATCGTACCCTAACGGGTGTGTTTGTACGGGAGTCGAGAGAGAGAGAGAGAGAATGACAGTAGATATCTCTCTCCCTCTCATAGCCGGTGAGCTCACAGAGACGAGAAAAAAACCAGGTTAACAATAGATAATCGGACATGGGGTGCTAGTCTTCCTTACAATAGGCCGTCGCCGGCGCTCACAGCTTGTTACCGTATGCTCCTCAATAATTAATGTGCTTCTCCCTGGCTGCTCTGCTACATGCCAGGCTTTGATATAAGGTTACTGTGCTTAGGGTCCCGCCACAGGAGGGGCACCCGCTCTGACAGTGCAGCGTTTCATGTCTTCCTGTTTTAAATGCCCACACAGGCTCCTCTCTTGGCCCCCGGTGCCCCTATAGGAGCACGTTCCCATCAAGGTCACACTACTATTTTTTTCTCCGTTAAGAGTCAGCATTTTCTTTCTTTCGTGGTTTTCTTAAGACATAATTGGAATGTTTTAGACATTTTCTACAGGACTTTCTGCTAACAGTGTGCAGATTTAGAAATTTTAATGAGAGAGGGTTAAAAAAAAAAATGGCCGTATCATTAGCAATGGAAGTGTTAGTCACTATTTACAGCTTCTGAATGTTCGCATCCAAACTGTGAGGTGTGTCACAATCAAATTAATGTAACAGGACTTTATGCTGCAGTAAAAAATGAACCTACAGTGAGGAAAAACATGACAGGACCAAAAAAGGCCCAGAAAATGCTGGAATAGAATATTTTATTGTAGAAATAACACTGCAACTATCTACAAATCATTCATTTTGACATATAGGGTTGCATTTTTAATTTATCTAAGGTTTCTGTAACACTGACAGCACTGCATCAAACTAAATGGGAAGAAAATTAGTTGAAGTTTCAATAAAATGTGATTATTTTAGATATGTATAGACCCACTGTCCTGATACATGCATTAGGAGACACTACTTCACTAGCAGTGACAGTGACACATTGCTGCAATGAGTAACCACCGAGGTATGGACTTGTTCATATCTATGGAACTGAGAAGTGAGGCTAAACCGTTTCCCATTTCTAAGTTGAATACACACCAAACACCTTGTTGGGTCCTAAATACTTCTTTTTTGTAATGTTAAAGGGAAAGTAGCTCATCTTATATTACAAATATTTCACAGCTAATTATGTATTCTTGGACATTCCCTACATTTATTAGATAAGATAAACTGAGGTAGAAGTGAATGAGATTTAAATATCAGGAAGTTGCAGTCCATGTTTGGCGTCTTAACACCTAAACTGACCCAGGGAATGTTATGCTGTGTTAAAAAATGGACTAGTATTGTATAAACCCATGATTATATCATTCAACTAATGTCATGGGAAACACCCACTCAGAGGCTCGAGGCTTAGATGTTGCTTCCACTAATGTGTCCAAAAAATATTTTATCCTTTTTTGCATAATAGGAATGCATTTTTTTATTTGTATTTTTTTTTTTTTTTTTTTACCCCAGCTGTACTATCAGTACTGTTCATATTCTCTTACATAAAACGTAACAAGAATTCTAATTTCAGTTCCACATTTCACAATTTGATCCTTTTGTTCTTGGCAGGGAAGAGAAGAAGCTTTTGATTCTACTCTTCATGAATAGCCTGCACCAAAATGACCTTTTGGCCAGGGGGAGAACGTGTTTGCGACCGTGCCGCTCTCCAGAGAGAGCGCTTAAGATCGCCTGCTATATAAAGTGTGAAAACTGTAACAGGAAGTTGGCAGGCCCCTCGCTGTTCTGACATACTGTATGCAGAAACCTCCCTACGCATAGGGATCTGTCAGTCAGTTTCAGGGGCACAGCTGCAGCAGGGCATGGGGAGAATTAGCCCCCTACTGTGTTGTCCCCCCGCACCCCCGCCTCCCTCCAACACCCCACCCGTCCATCTCCACCCACCAGCCTTCCCTCCCTCCACCACTCATTCTTCCACCCATTCGCCCCCTAACCGAGGGGCCATCTTTTCCTTTTGCCCTAATCATGGATTTTCGCCAAATAATGTGGTTTATTTTAGTAACGGGGCGGGTAGGAGTCAAGCTTGTCAAGGCTGCCCCTTTCTGCCATTTTAATTCTTACTGTATGTGCTGCAGGGGAAATGATGTGACAGAAAAACACAGGCCTCTGATGGTTCTGTAGCAAAGCAGAACAGCTGCTGCTCACGTCAGGTCAAGTGGCCCTTTTTTCTTCTTTCAAGCAGTTTACCATTGATTTGGAAGTTCATTCCTTCTCTTCGCATATTGGGAGCAAAGAAGAAGGATGGACAGCGAATGAAGGGATGACTGACAACCAAATGAAAAATAGAGGATGATGATAAACATGTAAAATGTTCGTGGTAAGAAATGTCATTTCCTCCGCTCGCGGTCCAAAAAAGTGAGAGAATGAGCGGCCATCTCTCTACACCAGAGATTATGTCGGTCAGCTTTTGTGTGCGGAAGGGTTTAGGGGTTCACAGCAGATTAGGGACTGGAGGATTAAATTAGGGGACTTCAAGAAAATCCCTCAGACTCTGCTCTGTTTATCCCTGTGTAGGCAAACAGCAGTTTAACTTCGCTATAAATACTGTCGTGTGTATCAGTGGTTAAAGTGCATTAAGCGCTTATGTACTTTTAATTACCAGTAAGGGTTTTTGATACTTTTTTTTTTTAAACATCCAAACATTACATACAGAGTAAGTGTTGTATCCTCTCTGGGTTCTGGTTAGTTGGCAGACTGTCAGAAAATTAATGAATTCTGAAGTGATTATTGATTTATTTTGTCTTAAACTCGCAAGTGAAGGGAAAATGTAGAAGGTTCACTGACATGCAAATACTTTATCTGCTAAACTGTAATGCTTCCAAATGGGTCATATCCACTGTACTGTACTGTACAAGAAGCTGCACAAGAAAAATGCATGAAAAACCAGATAGAAATACAACTGTACCCTGGGCTTTTTCATGTATTTGTGCTTAGAGGAGCATCATCATTCAATCACAGCATCATGATTCGTATCATATTTGTACTTCACTCTCTGCGTGTGTCAGGATTTCACAGTATGGATGTATTTTCCCCTCCACTCTGTAGCTTGTTGGTACTCCTGCATTCAAATCCAGCATTTCCTTTCATGTATGGATTTGCACCACATGGCTGACCACAAACCAGCCTCCAAGAAATCTTTAAAATAAACATCTGTGCTCTCTTTGAGCACGTCTCAACATCCATATGTAGCACTCAGGCCCGTGCTTTACTGAAAGGTTGGGGGTGCTTAATGAGCTTGACATCTTATGTTTAGGCAAAAAGGATTAAACCACATTTTATACCTTCGTTTTTTAGAGAAAGCATCCGCTCACCAAATCAGAGGGTGAACGCTTGCAAAACCCAAACACCGGACCGCATAATGACAGCCAAGGCCTCTGGCAAAGAGGCCACAGAGGTTGTAAAATAATGTTGGGAGGGAGGGAAGGGGGGATGACCAGTGCTTAAGTATGGGTTTCCTTCTTGGTTATACATGTCTTTATGTGTGTGCAGGCCTTGTGATCAGTGAGCCCCACAATGGAATGGTCGCCTCAAATAGAGTGCGACAAGAAGCTTCATAAGTCAAAGCCTGAGAACCGTGTGACAATCTGCCGCTCAGCTGGAGAGGAGGTGATACCACGCCGGTGTCAGGGAGGACACGGAGAATCCTCCTCTGTATTGCTAAACCACCCTAACCAACCCAAAGTTCATGACAAATTGTACAGCAGGTTCAAGCAAATGACAAATTGCAAGCTTTTCATCCCACTGTGGTGAACATTTGCTCTCTGACATTTGCTTAATTTTAGGAGAGTCCTTTGGATGACATCCAAGTCCCAGGCTTTGGTCATTTGTGATTTGTGGTCAGTATTTAGACAATTCTGTGTGGCATGCCGTAGCATTTACAAACCAGTTTCCTCCAGATGTCCATTACAGGAAAAAAAAAAACAACTTTGTGGGTTTCTAGATTAATGTTAACTTTGATTTACTCTTCTCAGTAATACACACATAATAACATAACACATCTTTAATGCTGTTGGACAAGAGGTTAACCATGGGGCTTTTACAAATCTAGAACACAGACCAATACCAACTGGCACAGACGTCCTTGCTGTTCCGCCTTTCTGGCTCAGTGTTATGTCGTATTTCACACTCAGTAGTCAAGTCGTAGTTTTTGCAACGAAATTTAGGGTTATACCTGGTTTTCACAGTAAAACAGTAAAAGACTGTACAAAGATGATTCCATTGTGGAGTGGTGGGGGTGGGCACTGAACAGTCTTAACTTTAAAAAGTCACTTAATGTATTTGACATTAACAACTGAGGTAATGAAATAAAGATTTTGACTCACTGTCCCTTTACCTCAGACCCATACAGGGATATGCTGTGGTGTTACATGATCAAAAAGTTCCAGTTCTATTTAAGTGGATAGCTAGAGAGACTCTGTGGAGAAGCACCAAAGGCCATCACAACAGCGACCTGGTCAACCTGCAGGTAAGGAAACGTGAGACGAGACTGGTCAAGGCTGAATTAAAGTATTTGCATTTTGCAGCTTTAATGATATAAGATCACCAGTTTGCCCACCCCGAGGTAGTCCACCTGCTTCTAATGATCCCCAATTGCATTCTAAGCATTTTGGAATGCATTTTCTGATTCTTCAAACATTAAAACATCATCTTCATACAGAATTAAAAGTCTCCATAAAAACTATCAATACAAACTCTTGCATCACATAACACTGCTCCCTCTCTAAGGATGAACCAAAAGTTGCATCAAATTCAAACAGTTTACAATCAAAAATGTTGGTAATATTTAACAGTCTTATTTAAATGTTCCAGTTCAGCTGTCTTTAATGTTGCAGAGGCCAAGTGGTCAGTGTTTAAAAAGATTCCATCCCACATAAAAATTCATATGTATTTTTCCTCTAGACTAACATATTGACCCTATTGACTGCAATTCATGAGGGAGGATTGTTGCTGTCTGCATATGACAATGCACCTTATAGATTTTGTTGCAAGAAAAACCCACAAAGAAGCACTGAAATAAAACTTCAATCTGGAATGAGAAGAAAAATAAGGCGCTCCTCTGCTCTCCCCAAAAATGTATATTTTCTAATTATGGGGGGATTGACACAGACCCTAGGGGGTGTTTATTTTTTGTGGAGAGCCGTGCATTGCAGTAATCTGTGCATAAATGTATGTGCACAATGTTTTCCATGGATATCTATGTTATGCAAATGGAGGTGCATCATGACTAAATGAAGAAAACCTTCAATGTGCCTTCTGTTCTGAACGCACTCAATAACCACAAAAGCTCCCTGAGTGGCAAACGAAGGACAGATTGCGCCAAAACCAATTATTGCGCCTTTGTTTTAGCGGTTGTTAAGTCCACAGATCTCCTAAGAGCCGGAGCACTGTTTTGATGTCTTTGAGTCAGGGTTGTTGGTGGATGGCATTAGCCACAGCTATAGCTACAAAGAGCCAGGCGGCAATTGGGGCCCAAGCATCGGTCCAGATGGCACGCTGCCACCGTGACCTTGTCAGCACCTGCTCCCCAGGCACTTTGTCCGGGCATCGCCGGCGGGAACTGAGACGGGCACATCATGCCACCCCATCGCCATGGCAGCTAATGAGCCCCGTGCCCGCTTAATTAAGGAAACCAGCTTAATGCAAGAAAGAGGGGAGGCGGGGCGGTGAGGGGGGGGGGCATATGAAAAAACACAGCATATGCTGGACTGCAACCAAAACAACAGAAATAAATAATTAGCCCCCAAAAAGGGAATGATCGCTAGAGCCAAAATATCATTAAAATTTGAAATGTAAATCTCCTTATCGGCCTCCCAATGTCACGAATTAGCACTACAGCTCCACGCATTAAATCAAGGCTAAAAATATTCAATTAATAAATGAATGAGTGGTGATGAACTTTTGATTATTTTGGGCTGCAGTCCAAGTGTACCTTATCAGGGAATGTCACCTTGGACTAGGCCTCGTTGGTCTGTTAAATAGTGTCAGAGCATCCTTCTTTATCTGCTTATTTATTTCTTTTTCTTAAAGAGCACTCCATATCGTGGCGCCTCTCCGCTGAGACGGGGGCTGTCCGTGTTTATGCCTGATTAGCTGAAGCACCACAACATGCACTTGCTTTAGCTCCGGCAAAAAAGGCAATAAATCATTTAGATTTTATTAAACTCAAATTAAAGCTGTGTGCGTGTGATGGAATTACGCTGTTTAAAAATGTTACACATCAGCCCTGCCCCTCTCTTCGCACACACACACACACACACACACCTACACACACACACACTCTGACAACCCTTACACTTCTCCGCCCTTATTATGCAGGACAAAAATGTCCCTTTAAGAACGACAGCCAGTTCCAAAAAAAAAAGAAGGCACGGAAAAAAAAAAAAAATCCTGTGTCCCTCCACATCTGAGGGCCCAGAGAGCGAGGGAGGGAGGCAGGGAAGGGGAAGGAGAAAGGAGGAGGGAGGAAGAGGTGGTGGTGGGGGGGCTAATGTGCAAACTTGTTTCCGTCCTCTACGGCTCGCCCATCATTTATTCAGCAGCTCGGCGCTCGAGACGGGCCACTCGCATTTGCTTGATACTCAATTATACATTAGTGTACATCACTTGGCAATCTGTTCATATCAATTTAATTGGATTTTAATATTGCCTCTGATCTTGTTGTCCAATTAACAGTGCTGGCTGGCAATAAAGCAGAACCACACACTATGTGACACCTTTGATCCCCGCCATATGGAGCCCTTCCATTGATTACCGGCACCGCCACTGAATTTCACTCCCTCAATATGGCCTGTGATGAATGGAGGTGGAGGGTATGTGTTGGGTGGGGGTGTGTGAAGCGGGGTGGGGTGTGAGGTATGTGTGGAGGCATCATCATCATCCTACCCCCTCCCCTTCCCCATGCCCCCCCCCTTCCCTCTTTCACATCCACCCAACCACCACTGATGTGATAAAAATTTCACTTCACTGCGCAACTTCATTTATTCTGTTGACATTCGCCTCTGATTAAAAACAATAAAAAAAAAAAAGAGAGAGATGGTGCGGCCATGCCCTGAATAGCATATGCAAATCCAACCCTGGGCATCTATCTTGTGGAAGCCAAAAGGACTGACTGCCTGCTGCCCGCCTGGCACGCTGGCACTGTCTTGACAATGACAACACGCTTTAAAGCAACACCTTTTTCCTTGCTATTTCCAGCCTCTGTCTTTCCCACTTTCCTATCTTCTGTCCTTTGATTCTACCCTTCTGTTTCTCCTCTACCACCTCTTCCCTCTCTCCCTCCTCCTCCTCCAGCTGTCTTTACCTTCTCCCCTGTCACCCGTGAGGGACTATTGGCACTCGCGGTGCAAAAGTCAGCAAAGGAAGAAGAGGAAATAGAAGAAATGCAGATTATCCCCCTTTTGATAAGAATGATGGAAGAGGGAGACATGGAGAAGAAGAAGAAGAAGGAGGAGAAATAAGAGGAGAGGGGGCATCCATTTTTTATAGGGACTTACATGAGTTCTCAAAGTGGCAAACAACAAAAGCAGCATGGGAAAGGGAGTGGAACAGCTCGCATGGCTAGTACGAGCCGCGTGGAGGTAGTTGTGGTGAAAGTGTTCGCGCTGGTCTTGTTCACACGGAGCTGCGGGGTAAGCTACTGAGATGTGTGGTGGTGGTGGGGGAAGAGATGTCAGGGTTGAAATTGGGGAGTAGGGGGCTGCATGGAACAAGGAAATGGGTTGGATGGTAGTTGTTTGGAGGAGGCGATTGGGATTATAGCACATGCCCTAGTAAGACATCTGAAAGGGCTTTGAAGGAGTGTGCACGTCTGCGTGTGTGCAGAACTATGTTGAATTTGACCCACTTGACGGGAAAAAAAACCCCCTGCATATTCCAGAGATAAGGAAAAGGTGTTGGTGTCTGTGTGTCTGCCTACATGCCTAGATGCTTTGCGTGTAAGGCCTGAGGGCAGCGCAGAAGAGCTGATGTCTGGTCAAGTGGTCAAGGCTTCTGCAGAGTTGATTCTGCTCGGGGCTATTGACTGACTAGCCCTCATCACTGCACTGTACCAAGGGAATGTACACTCTATCTATCTATCTATCTATCTATCTATCTATCTATCTATCTATCTATCTATCTATCTATCTATCTATCTATCTATCTATCTATCTACAAACACAACATGCCACACATCAATGCTGACTCCAGCTCACCTACTTTTGGGACACTCAAGGATTACACCACTTATTTGTATCTGTGCCATTCTCTCTCTCTTTCTTTCTCCGTGTCCCTGTTTAAAGCACCACTGAGTGCTGGTCTATCATTAGAATAATTAATTGTTCAACCAAGTGGCATATTCAGAGGGAGCCACTCGGGCAGAAGCAACAAGACAGCGGTTAGTGAGGAGGAGGAGGAGGAGGAGGAGGGTGAAGTCGAGCGTGAGGCTACAAAACACAAACAGGTTTTCCTGTTATGAGCTTGAGCAGGCAAGGAAATGAAAAAAAAAAAAAAAACAGCCAAAAAAAAAAACAAAAGAAAGAAAGGAAATTATGGCTCCTTGTGTGTAATATGTCCGTATGATGAATAAATTAATCAAACTCATCTTTTTGACCTTTCGATTAAACAACATGGAGAGCAGACACAGAGGAAACGTTTTTTTTTCAGGTAGGATAAAAAAAAAAAAAGGTCCAGGAATAAAATGAAAGATTTACTTATCACACTGAAAACTAAAAATGTATTGTGGGAGATAGTGCAAGAAAAAGAAAAACAGAATCACTTTAAAAAGTAACCAAGAGTGGAAACTAGAGAGGTATTAAAAGTGAGTAAAAATGCATGATAGAGCTAAAACTGTGTGCACAATAACAGGAAGAGAATATAAAATAACACAAATGGGAAATCGTATCGTTTAAAATATGGACAACCAGTACGGACAATATAATCCATCCAAATTATTATGGTTTAAATCCAAGTCTAGTTCAAAGAGCTGCACAAAAATGGGCAAATATAATCATCAGGTGTTGTTCTTGGTGTTTTGTTCCACTTTTAATTGCACACTTCCTCCATCATGTCCAACCATACGCTCCTTATAATAAATACGTTCAGACAAATTCAGAAATCTGTGGCTCTGAAGCTAAAACTTTCAAATGATGTATCGACCTGCTTTTTATTGAAGACATTGGTCATCCTAGTGAAGCAGTTGCCTATGCAGTATTAGCAAATGATATGACAGGATTAAAGCTAATGGGGCCCCTAAACATCTGACTTATTACCAACACCTAAAAAACTGATGTGTCGAGTGCAGGCAGTTGCTTCTTCACCTATTTCTTTGTAGTTGTGTTTCTAACCATCTGACATAAGTCCCTTCTCTTAGCTCAGTTTTCTTTTTGCTAACTCCTGACAAAAACATCTGTCTCTTTAGATGCTGAATGTTCCACTGTATGCACCAGCTGTCTGTTGCTTGATTCTGAGCAGGTAGTATACAATGAGTTGATCGGAGCTTTTTGATCTAAAATGGCTGCTGGTTGTTGTAGAACCAAAGCCAACGAGAGCTGAGGTTGTAGTCAGCAAATGAAAACGATGACCAAAATTAAATTTAATGGACAAAAAAAGCTCAGTAGAGCTGCAGGGTTGGATGATGATTCTGGTGGATTTGTCATTGTGAGCAAACCCTTTTTCATTACAGGTGATTCATTTTAAGGGCTCGGTGGTTAGCACCATTGCCTCGCAGCATAAAGGGCACCGGTTCACGTCCCGGTGAGGACATCCGGGATCTTTCTGCGTAGAGTTTGTATGTTCACCCCATGCATCGTTACTTCTCTCCAGGTTCTCCGGCTTCCTCCCACAGTCCAAAAACATGTTGAGGTTAATTGGTGATTCTAAATTGTCCGTAGGTGTGGATGTGAGTGTGCTTGGTTGTCTGTCTCTAAGTGTAGCCCTGTGATAGACTGGTGACCTGTCCAGTCAGCTGGGATAGACTCCAGCCCCCCACAACCCCAGTGAAGATTAAGTGGTGTATAGATAATGGATGGATGATTGATTTTAAATATAAAAATATTCATCAAAGCAGCTTTAAGTTCTGTCGGATGGCACCTGTCATGAGTAGTGGTCACAAGACACAGGGGCCTTGTGTTTGCACCAAAAAAAAAAATCATGTAAATACCGTTAATTCAAACATCCCTCTCTATAAAACCATCTAAGCATATCTCAGATAACATAGAAAATATAGTCTAACAGACTGCACACCACGAGGCTTTGACATCAACCATTAGGCTGAACTGAGTACTTCTCAACTCTCTTACAAACTGTCCATCTTCACAATAAATCCCACAGGCCACTGCTGCCAATCTATAGCTCGTTTTTTTTTTTTTCAGTGATTTGCACTTTAAACCTCACATTCACCACTTGAAATTAACTCTCACGACTACATCTTCACAATGACTGGAAAGTCTGTCAATCTCTAAGTTGCTTTGGCAATAATCCAACCCATGCTCTGCCTTTTCTCTTTGTGCACTCCATACGCTCCCTTTTGCCCTGTGTGTGTACAACTCAGTAACTTATAGCTCCACTTACGCTGAGAAGACATAGAATGCAAACATACAATACAGAAATGCAGTGCTGCTGGGCATACTACACGAAGGAGATGCAGTTGAAACAACAGTACAGGTTTGTAATTGTCTGCAACTTTTTGCACAGTTTGCATCACTAACATAATCAAGGTTTTGTTTGAGTGTCACACAGACTTCCAGTGAGGCCCTATGTGATGCTGATGGTTGTTGTAGTGGGGGTGGTACAATGAAAAACAGTGACGTAAGGACATGCTTCTTGGATTTTACAGTAGTATAACACAAAGCAGGCAGATTTCTGTCCAGGGAAATAAATAACCCAATGTTAAACAGTGTAATATGGAAAAATAACTTATTCTGGCTACTGTTAATATGCCTTTTTTGGGTAATTACCTTTATGCAAATCTTGTTGAGGTAACCAGCTGGTGGCGCTAATTCTCCAGATGCATTTACTATCAAACTGTACACATTAAAAATATTGCGTCTGCTACATGGAAAAGCAACACAAGTGCAAACAGAGCTTCATGTCCAGTCGCTTCAACAATAATAGATCCAAATTTATTTGAAATGATGTAGACAGGTTCCAGTAAAGTGCTTTAAATCGCTTCATCTGTATCACACAGAGCAGGGGGAGGAGGGCTAGTGGTTGGGATGGTAGATATGTGGATGAAGGGTGGTAGAGGATGGGTGGGAGGGGGGACTCATCCTTTTCTTATCTTCCATGTCGCCCAATCGATAACTAGGACATCTAGATAAGGCCTTGCAAGCCTTGTGCACACACAGTTATCCCACTGAACCAGTGAAGGACACACAAACACACAACTTCATAGACGGCGGAGAATACAGTACACCCACACACATGCTAAAACACACGGCTCCAGCACACACTTACACACACTTTAATGTAAATGCGCACTCCCCCCCCCTCTCCCGCTCTATCCCGCGATCTGTTGCCTCCTAAATCACCCTCCCAGCAGCGCGCAGGTCGAGATACACGTTTCTGATAGATCTCGGAGTAGCGACGGCTGCAACCTCTCCTACCCTGCCCATCACATCGCCACGAAATGCGTCGCTAAGCTGTGGCGTTTTACGCTTGATCGGCCAGCGACTATTTCCTCTGGTGGAAGGCACATCTGCTTTCTCCATCCGCTCTCCAACCGTTAGGGTCCCAGAAGGCAGTGTTAAATTAGGGAACACTGCAGCTTTATACAATGTTTCGAACCGACTACAATCTGGCTCTGATGTGACCCGGAGACCCCGTGGAGAAAGAAAGAAGGAGGCTGGGTCGAGACTGTAAATGAGTGTGTGTGTGTCTCCCGTTATTTCTGTTTATAGGAGGGAGAATATCGACTGCATTCCACTCGCATACTGTACATTGGACTCACTTGACATTTTTAATCTCATTTTGATGGTGCTAAGGCCACATCTCACAGGAGTTCTTTTTGATCTTATTCTGAAATTCAGAGCAGCTCTTACTCTTTCTCTTTACCACTTCCTTCTTTCTGTTAGCACTTTTCCCTCTTTTCTTTATGTTACCAGTACGGCTTGTGTGCACTTCTACGCTGATGTATGTGAGTGCAAGCTTGAGTGCCAGTGTGTGTGTGTGTGTGTGTGTGTGTGTGTGTGTGTGTGTGTGTGCAGCTGGATGACTGGCCAAGGTCTTTGAACACTAAGACCTGGATGAAGGATTGAAAGGCCCCTTGAAGCCCCCTGGAAGCCCCTTCAGCCAGCGCTGACACCCTCCGGGGGCAGAGGAGCTAGGGAAGAGAGATCAAAACCAGAGAGAAGAGGCCAAGAGGTCGACGTGAAGCGAAAGATCCGGGGAGCATCTACAGTCCAAGGAAGTATCTGTGGTCTCTGCAGAATTTCTAAAAGGGTCAGCATAGTGAGCAAAAAAGGCATCAAAACCAGAGAGAGTGTGCTGCTGTGAAAAGAAGAAGAAGAACGGGCTGAAACATTGCCCTGAGGGGCTGTGCCAGGCCCAATGGCACCCAGTTCCTGTGATGGTACGGTGCAGATATTATGCTCAAAATGTTTTCAGACGCCTGTTGAATTCCTGAATTCTGAACTTTAGGTCGTCACGAACAACAGTGAAAACCAACTTTAGAATGGGTTCATTTGTGTTTGGAAGTCACGGTGAGGGCTTATACGCATTTTGGCCTCAGCATTCATACTCGTCTGTCACGGCTTCCGAAGAAGGTGCAGCAATGAAGTGAAGTAAAGATGAAGTAAGATTCTGTCCCTCTAATTTCCCTTGGCCTTCCCTTAAAGTATCTTGTTAAAGTGCAAACTGTTTAAAAGCCTCTTTCAATTGCCTCCCACTCACTATTTTACAATTCAACGAGAAACAATTAAACAAGTGAGTAGCCCTAGCCGTGACATCGAAACAATGAAGCACTGTGATGGCAATCAATAACGAGTGTGCGATTCACCACTTGAGGTCAGTGAACTTAGCAGCTCACTATGAAGGCTAATGGTCATTGAATGATGGTCTGAATGAATCTCTGGCTGAATCCTCTGGTAATAATCACGGGCCAAAAAAAGGCACCTGGGGCAGACAGGAATGAAAAAACAAAAAAAGTCAAGAGAGCATTTCTCATTTAATTATTCATCCTATTATTTCAGTAAGCAGATGTAGAGTTTGATGAATATTTTGCCTGTAATCAGCTGGACTCTCTTAGAGTCTCTAGATTTTGCTCATCTGTCTTTCTTTCTCTCTTCTAACCTTCATCAGTCCAGTGTAGAGCAGCTGAAGACACATATGGGCATTGATTTTCGCCCAGAGCCATGTGGGCTGAACTCAAAGAGAGCTTGTCAGAAGAGTCGGCGAGAGGGGAGAGCAAGAGAGAGAGAAAGAAAGTAAGAAAGAAAGACAGAAGGGAGGACGGAAACATCCCCAAACGAGCGTCTGACAAAAACAAGGTGCCGGCCTGACCCTCACCACCTTGGACATGTGGAAACTCTGAGAGGAAAAGGACGCTAAAAAACAACAGCCAAACAACAGGAAGGAGACAAAAATAACAAAAGGAACGAAACAGCTTTCATTTCCCCACTTTGTGTTCGCCTTTTCTACATTTTCAACAAAGAAATTAATGCCCACTTCGAGTGTGTCCGTTGGGCCACAATCTGTCGGCACGCTTTGATGTGCTCATTGCAGCCTCCTCTGAAGTCCTGTACGCCGAGTTCCTCTAACAAAGGGAATAAAATAGGAGGATAAAGAAAGACGAGCGAGAGGCCTGTTTTTGTATTTGGCAAGGCACTGTTTGTATTCCTAGCGGACATTCTGCCTTCAGCTCTCATTCCTCTCGCTCTCGTTCCCCTCTCAATCTCTCCCTCTTCCTGCTCTCCAGCGCCGGTCCTTGTTGGAAGGTAAGGACTTGGAGAAAGTTAATGATCAAACAGGTAAATCTCATTTTTGTTTGATGTTTATTTATGTCTTTTCACGATCCCTGCAGCATTCTACCCGAGACCCCACACTGGTTTGTTCTTTCTCCTGTTTTAAGTGCCAAAATGTTCCTCTGTCAAACTTCCTAACAGGTGTGAATACTGATACACCAAGCACAGAGCGAGAATTATGTCAAGGACAAATAGTTTGTCTAAAAATCACTTTTAAAACACATTCGTAGGTACTTAGGCCACGTGGGGGCAGTGTAAAAATCTCTAAGCACATAATCACATAAAGTCGAGATGGGAAACCTTTTGGCAAACAGTTTTCTATTTACACAACCATCAGCTTCTGTTGCTTCTGTTCATCTACCAAATGTAGTCCCTGTATACACTCTTCTTGTAGCTCTCTTTTGGTCTCCTCCACCTCTAAAAGACAAAGAAAAGCGTGACTCTTTGGCAGTGAAATGCTCAACACGATACTCACCAGAGTTTTGCTAACTAAGTTGTTCTGCCATTTATTGTTGATAGGCAGCATACTGTTATACTATCAGAGGAATTTCATGGAAATCAGCTGGATCTTAACTTTAAAAGTCTTGACTGTAAGACCAAAACAGAGAGATGTTAAAATGCTCCACAAAGCTAAAGGTCAGAGAAGTGTGAACAGAGCCTCCTTTAACAGAATAATTTGAGCAGCAGTTAATCGAAAAACAAGATTTTTTAAAAAATGTGTGTTGTGTGTCCTTTTTTCTCTGGGCCAAGTGTAAATAGATGTGGTACCACATTAGGTTACCAGGAGACTGTACTGGCACTTGCCAGCACTCTGAGTATTGGGACCACATAATTAATTCAATTAAAACTTGCTTGTAACTGAAAAGTGTGTTCAACTTGAGTTTTCTGCTTTGGAACGGACACAAATTTGGACCGTTTTCTTCCACACTGCAAAATTCTAAAGTCGTTTTTCTATATAAATAAGATATTGAATAAACCTGCCAGTACATGACTGATATGTGTCAGTCAGTATGATACAAATCTATTTGTGTGAATTGCAGGTGAAAGTTTATTTTTGATCTTAGAAAAAATAGTTCTAGGGGGAAAAATAGGCCATTTTTCAAGGCTTTAAATAACATCTTACTGGATCTGCTGAAAAAACAACAACAACAACAACAACAACAAAAAAACAAGTCATGGTCCACTTTTCTGGAGCTTACAACTACATCTTACAGTGTTTGCCAGCACAGTTTAAACTGCTTCTGCTGAGACCATGAGATTTGTTGAAAAGCTGTATTTGTTTTCATAAGAGGCAGGAACCTGCGTAAAAGCCTATTCATGGTGTCCAAATTTGCACTACCTTCTTCACATATGACAGTCATATGGGATATGCATACACAGACATGCTACACACTTGAAAATATGGTGGCGGCATCCCGACAGCAGGAAGAAGAGCTGCTTTGTTTATATCATTTGGCTGAAGTGGCAACCTCAGAAGCTGAAAAATAAAGCTCATGAGGAAGTGCCAAGAACTTCAGTTCCTGAAATGGCCACTTAAGGCTGGCTCCAAAAGCCAGTCAATCCCCATAGACCACTATGATGAATGTCCAACTTAACACCACAAATAAACACATTTACAGCCTGGTACAAAAAACGGCAATGGTCTTTATAGCTAATTTCCCTGGACATGATTACAGACAATGACATTGTATATAAGCCGGCCATTTAATTGTATCAAAGCTTAAAGTTATGCATAATTAATCACTTTAAATTGCAGATGGGTCCCATCACAAGGTACTCCATGACCCTGAAACATTTTTATGGCAAGCTTCAGTCTCACTAACGCTCCACCTCAGATGAACCAGCGGTTAGAGGAGTCAGGCACTGCCAAGATGGAGATGACCAGAGTTGCCCCATTTCAAAACCGGTGTTTAGAAAACCTGTGGGTGACGCTGTGGAGGTTTTGTCCATCTTTATCTCTCTATGGTTTGGCTGGACAATATGAAAAACTCAAAAGAGAAAGTGCGAGCAACTGCTTGACAACAATATGGTGAAGAAAAACTGTATGAAGCTAGTGTCCAGGTGATTTTTCTGGCACATGCACATTAGTTACACTTGCTCTGTGGACAGTTATGAGTTAGTTTTCACTCTTTCCTGTTTGAAGATACATAAATTCTGGAAAATTCTGAGACAACACAACACTGGCAGGTTGCTAAAATGTTAAGAAAATGATGTAGACTTGGTAACCAAAAAGTTTTTGCAGTGAACTAAGATTGCTTTTATCAAACTTTAACTGTCTTGTTGGTTATAGAACTTTAGAAATGCTTTTGATTTTTTCGTTAAACCTGCCATTACTAAAATGGTCCTCCATACAAGTCTTGTTCAGGACAGAGTGAATACCCTGAAACACTGGATCTTGGTAACAAAAAAAAAAAACTGGCTCTGAGTTCAGCATCCCCACATAAAGTGTTTGCAGCTGAAATGGTATACTGCAGGTCCACTTCCACACAGCTAGATTTCTGTTGTCTGAAATCAATCACCGCCCTCAATCTGAGAGACACACACACATCCCTTCTTTCACATCAAAGGTGTGTCTGTGTTTTCTGTGTTGTGTAAGCCTGTTCTTATTCTGTACACTTGACCTTCTGGCACCAAGGCCCAGTTATGGCTGATAGAGACAACAAACAAAGAACGATCTCTATCTCCCAGATCATTACGCAACCGACGCCGGGGAAGGCACTGTACAGAAATAGCCAAAGGGCAAGGTGGACGGCCCGTCGTCAGGGCTCATCTTTCACACAGCCTGTACACCTGCATGCTGACACGCTCACACACACACACACACACACACACACTGATGCATCATACGCAGGCTTACAAGCCCTCACGGGGACGTACATTTACAGTACTCACCTGCACATACAACAGTAGCTGTTGTCGTGTGTAAAATCTTCATGAACAAGCTTGAACTTAAAGAAAAAAAAAGATATAGGTGGATAGAAATTCATGACCCTTGAGGCTTATGGAAACCTTTCAAACTACATCGGATGAAGTCAAAAAATACATGGGGGTCGAGGTAAAAACAAAGCTGTTTCTGTACGTCCCAAGAAGCTGACCTTTTGGACCACTGAGATGGAGTTCTGCACATACATGCCTGCTTGCACTGTGTCCAGACTAGCAAAAAGAACAATGCATGCCACACAGGCAAACCAGCATGCATTAATGTTGTTTGAAGACTATTTAAGGTTTACTGCCAATTGAATCTTATTTTTGTTTTATTGAATTTCATTGCTTTTGATAACAATATTGTACTCACCAAGTACTAAATGGGAATGTTACTATAAAGTAAATTAGGCAAGGAGCAGAGGAAATCAAGCTCCTGGCTTAAGCAAGTTGAACTTAAAACTTATCAGGCTTATTTGAACTTAACAATTTAGGAAGAGAAATCAAAGGGCCAAAAGTTACATTAATACCTAGGGTAGTGGTAGAGCAGGGTTGTCTACTAATCGGAAGGTTGGCAGTTTGATTCTCTGCCCCTCCATGTCCTAAAGCGTCTTTAGTTGAGACAATGAACCCTAAGTTCCTTCTTGCTTGTATTGATTTGTGTGAGTGGGTAAATGTGAAACATGTAAAGCCTTCATAGAGTCTAGCTCAGGTTAAAAAAGCCCTAACAAGTGTATAAGTGCGAACCCTTCACCGGTTTACAATGTGTGTAGTACATGTTGTTCAATTAAAATGTCCTTGTGTTGCATATAAATGGACCTGACCGTGAGACAGGGACAGAGGGCTGTCGCAGAAGAAAACCTGAAAACCTGGAGAATGCTCCTCTTTTTACATTCTTCATATGGGATGGGTTAAAAATGTGTTCCAAAGCTGATCTTATGACTTATTGTCATGTAAAACCAATTTATGTAACCCAAGAAAACAAGTTAATTGTACTCAAAGATACTGAGTTCAGTCAGTGATTGTTAGGTTAGCACCATAGACTGTATAAAAGATGGACGTAGCAACCGGCCCCGAAAAATGAAGCCAATCCGGAAGTGTCAAAAACCTGCAATATCACTACATCCGCTAGTTACTGGCTCCAAAAAGCCCTGGCTCCCATAGACTTGAATTCGAAAAGAAGTGATCACAGATCACGAAATACTGCATTCCTACAGCTCAGGATTTATTTCTTATTAGTTTTCATGGTCAAATCCAGAGATCAGGTGGCCAATCTGAAAATAAATCAATACTGAATTTTTAAAAAATCGTCAAAATTTTGCGGGGCAGGGGGCGTGGCTGGCTTAATTGACAGTTGGCAGCGACCATACAGACGAAGCGAGCAGAAGGCGGTAAATGTGGGCGGGCAGAGAGGACCTGCCTCTCAACCCGTCTGATCAATCGCTGCTCCTATGGCTCCGCCCCCCTCTGATGATTTTTGCGTCACTGGCTCCAAAAATCCAAGATGTCAACCAGGAAGTAACAAAACCCTGGCTTCATTTTCTCAGTGCAGTGGTGACGTCACGGTAGCTACGTCCATCTTTTATACAGTCTATGGTTAGCACTGTCACACATTAAAATCACATTTGCTTTCCAGGGTTTCAGTTTTGCATTTTAAAGGGTCGTTCATGTTCCTGCCGTAACAACCTTTGTTCCAGAGTTAATACAAGACACCATAAATGACTGCTACAGGTCACCATAAAATTACAAGTCCAGAGAGGAAGGGCTGAAGAGGACACTAACCTTTATCATAGTTATCACTGGAAACCCGTGTCCTTTAAAATGTGGTTTTACTTATAACCTCAGTAGATGACCCAACTTAATATATATGAAGATACATATCAAGTTTCTACCCTTTTTAAGCCTCAACAGTGCATACTGAGAAGTCTGCTCATTTTCTGATCATGTTTCTTCAGAAAGCAAATTTCATGACTAACCTTAAGCCGAACACAGGCCGAATGAAAACTCAGCGTGATAAATTATACATTCTTTGAAGGCAAAAATCCTCACAATTCAAATAATATAAACCACTTTAAGATACCAAGACCACAGTGACATTAGTTTCTTACTGTGTAATATGAGGACATATGCAAGGTTGTTTCTTGCCTTTTCTGCACTTGTTGAATCACTTTGTGCTGCGATCTGTTTTGACTAGAAAAGTTCAACCAAAAAAAATAAATTCTTCTATGCCTTTTAGTCTTCTTAAATAAAAAGGGGGAGTGAATGTTAAAGGCTTAAAGCCACACATCAGTCAAAGGTGAGCAGGTTAAAAGCAGGTAAACCTCAACCATATGAGCCTCTTCCCTCTCAGGGTTGGTTTGCTGAAATGAATTCAGTGTCCAAGAAGTTATTACAAAGCCATGCTGGTTCTCAAACTTTGACCTTGTGTAGCTCATTGTAGCATTCATTTCCACAGCAGTAATGGAATCACACTTCACTCCAGTCTGATCTTGGAGGTCAAACCGCACAACAGACGGGCACATTCTTGATTTTCTGATCGCGGTTTTTCTCCTATTGGTTACATTGCCGATGCAGTCGTTATGCTTAAAGCTTTTGAATGAAACAAAGTCACCAAAGAGGCAGAAGGTCAACAAACCAGTAGATGGATCTATTTAGACTCAACTAAGTACTGTGCCTGTGCATGCACACAGGTCTGTTGTCCAGAGGAATTTCCAAGTTTTTATGTAAGCGACTTTCCCTTTTACTTTCCAATTAGGAGTTCTGGATAAGGCTGCTAACCTTTCGGATTGTCCAACTAGTCTTTTCTTGCCCTCTCCAATTTCATTACCAGATCTCAGATCAATTGCTTCGGTACGACGTTATCAGAACTAAAAGAGACAAGGCCAGGGGCAAGAAAATAAGACCAAATTGCAATAAATCAGGGCTATCCTTTTACAGCATGTCTTCACAGACATCAGCTCGTAACACCATTTCGTTAGGGGTTATTCATTTGTTTATTAGGCAGCGCTCATGGCTGGCCAGTAACCAGCCATCAAAGGCTTTGCCCCGATACCACAGAGCCATCACTAAAATAAAGCAGAGTTTCTTATTTCTCCCTCCCTCTCACGCTGCCATCTCTCATTCCTCCCCTTAGGGTTCGTCTATGAAATTAAAATAAAGTGAATGAAGTTCCTCTTTGAAGAATGGACAGATAGAGAGAAAGGGCTAAAACGACAGAATGAGAAAGAGACAAGGGGGAGGAGTGAGCAGTCGGGGGCCTTGTGAAGAAAGGGTGAGCGAGGGGCAGAATGTGTGAGAGAGGGAGAGAGTTGAGGGGCTGGGGGGCAAGCGATGGGAGTGCAATTAAAAGTGCACACACCGGCAAAAATCTGGGTGCTTTCAAGGCAGAGTAGCCGCAGACCTCTTCAGGGAACTCATCACACTAAGGCAGTGTGTTTGAAGATGTGGTGGGCTCTGCTAACTGACGGTTTATAACAGTCCAGGAGGTACAGCAGCCCTCTATTAGGCCTCTCCGAACCCCCTACATTCCTTATTTTTTCCCTTTTTTTCCCCACAATGCTTAATTTATTACTTACTAGTTGGCGCCATGGCCGAGTGTTGAGATGAGTGGGTCAATTTGGACGAAGTTAGAATTGATCTTGACTGCTTCGGGGCAATTTATCTTCAGTGACAATACGAGAAAGAAGTCCTGTAAAGGATGGTGGGTTGCCCCAACAGAGCCCTGACCTCAACACTACGGAGTCAGCCTGGGATTACGTGAAGAAACAAGACAATGAGACAGACTGAATGTACAGTGGTCAGCTTCAATTCCCATTCCACATCTCATTGTCAATCAATGTTTCAATCAATCAAATTCAGTGTTTGGAGCAGCTGAGCTGAGCTGATGATGGAAGGACGGTGGAGATGTTGTCTATGTTGCAGTTGAGGTGTTCAGTCGATTATTCATTTAGTGGTGTCTGAGGTATCTAAGTGCAGATGCGTGGATGTCAAAATCCAAGGAGAGGCAAGGACAGGACCTGTTCCCAAGTTCAAGTAGAAGCAAGCAGCTTTCACGGTCAATCACAAAGAAAGAGTTTACAGTGAGGTTGTTGTGATCTGAAGTGGAATATGTGACGTTCTGAAATGATTATAAGCATTTTGTTTAAGCTACAATGGAATTTTGTGGTGGCAGTTGTGTTCACGTGACACGTCCGAGTGCAAAGCAGTCACATCGCTGTTTTATATCTATATTATAAGCTTTATGGGCTCAGGACTTGTTGGCGGAGTCAGTGAGAGTAAAGATAAGCAGTTACACAGACAGCTAAAACAATGCTTCCTAACTGTTTTTGCCTTGTGACATTAAAGCTATTGTCTACTTGTACTGCATCCTTGTCGCATTCTGTCTGCAGGTGGTGGCCAGTTCACTTTAATACTGAAAACAAAAAAAAAAAGTCACGTAGTGAACAAAAAGCCAAGATCCAACTTCCTGACCCTTTAGACATCCCAAGATTGTGGCAACTCATCCAACTACTTTTTTTTTTTTTTTGAGGAGGAAAGAATGAAGGTAAACACTTCTCAAACTATTCATCTTAAATGTCCATTTTGTCTGACAGATCTACATTTGATTTTCCGCGCAACCAAATCCTTCCAAGAGTCCTTGAGCAAATTCCCTTCTCCACTGGCGCCATATTAAGTGGTCGTGTCCTTATGGTAGCCAAAAAGGGAGAAAAAGATGGTTTCCCCAGTGTTGGATAGTTGGACAGTGTTGGTGAGTATAAGCAGACTTGATTACTTATTTTCCTGTTTATGAGCACATCTGTGTTTTCATTTTTGGTCACAAACCTGTCGGACACAGAGGACCCACGTGTGTGTATTTGTGTGTGTGTGTGTGTGCGTTCCTTGCAGTATCTATGGACCATTCTCTCCTTTCCTCACCTTGTGCAGGCCATAATAGCCAGTGATGGATCGCAGAGCTGACGTGTCTAATTGCATTCCTTTCTACTCTGTTCCGTAATGACAGCTGTTTTAAGGGCAAACCTTACCCACTGCAAGTGTCAAACACGGCACGGCGTTCAAGAAACATACACACACTTACATTAAAAGACACACCGCTTCCGTCCGTTAACCCACATGCGTGTGAGGATAATGCAATATATCGGCTTTGAACAGGCAAAAAAAAAATAGTTGGATGATGAATAATTTATGCAAAGCACTATGCAGGTGCATGAGGGAATTTAACTTTCCATCTGTACGGCTTCCTGTTGGTTGCGGCAACAGGTAGTGTAATACAATTTAGCATTAAAGAGTCAGAAAGACAAATAAAATGGGAAGAAATAAAAAAATGTAAGGGCTGGAGAAAGAGCGAGGAAAGCAGAGCAGGGGAAAAAAGTGTAGGAGCTCATAAGATGATGAGTGAAGACAGAAAAAGCGATGAATATTGGAAGAATAAGAGAGGGGGAAATATGAGAAGACAGAGGTGTTAAGAAAGAAGGAGTATATCAGGGGAATGTGAGAAAAGACAGAGGAGGTAAAGGGAATAAAATGCAAGAAATGAGGGCATGGGAAGAGAAAGCAGAAAGCGAAGATTCGGGATGACATAAGTAGAGGGAATGGGTTGTGGTTGGAGGCAATGTGACGCGTTTTGCACATCTTACTTTAGATAGAGTAGAAAAAAAAGGATGTGTGAGAATAAAATAAAGGAAAGGAACAAAGAGGAAAAGGGTTGAAACAGGTAAAGAGGAGTAGGACGTATGTGAGGTATTGAGTCAGGACGAGGAGAGAAAACTGTATTTATGAGAAAGGAGGATAAAGTGTACGAGTGGAAAAGAGGAAGAAGGAGGAGAAAATGAGTATATTTGGGGGTAGCAGAAAGGAAAACAGAAGTGGCGAAGGGAGTGAAGAAGGTAGGAGATGAAACAGAAGGAATGAGGAAAAAGAAAGAGCAGCAGATGACAGAAGAGGAAAAAAGGGATTGAGAAGGCAGAGGGGATGGGAGGAGAGCTGGCGTTCTTTCATGTCATAGTTAGCGTTCCCGCCACGGAGATAACGCATAAAAGATGACCAGACTCAGCCGTGGACGATGGCGGATCCGGCGTGGCACGGCGAGGTCTGAGAGGACGACTCAACAGGCCATTAGAGCTCCATAAATGATAATTTATGCGTCCATGTTGAAATCCGGCCACGGGAGCTTCATCACCGGCTCCTTCAGAGTGTCTTCTGCCACTAATTACGGGGTCAAAAAAGCAATTTGTACCATCCGAGAACAGCCTCCGTTCTTTCCCACATTCTCTTCTCCGTGTCTCTCCGACACGCACACACACACACACACGGAAAAAGATGAAAAACGCGCATAAACACCTCGCACATTATGCAAAGGCACCAGCTGCTGGTAACACCTCCCCAACAGGCTGGCAAGAGGGCGAGGAGAGAAATAGTGGTGGAGCTGCTGGTGGTGGTGGAGGGAATCATGGATGGGTGGGTGGGTTGGATGGTGGTGGTGGTGGTGGTGCTGGTGGTGGGGGGAGTGAGAGGAAGTGAGCACGATGGAGAGGACAGCAGGCATAATGTGTGCTGCTATCAGCTTTGTTTAGAGGCCTTTTCTGAAAAGGGGTTGAAAACTTGCATTGGATACCGGTTGCGTCTCTAATTCCACATTTCCCACACACTTTTGTTTCTTTTTGTGTCCTTACAAACAAACAAGAAAGAAAGAGAGAAGGAAGAAAAAAAAAAAAAGCTTAAGAGTCACTTCCAAAACTGTGCAGGCACTTGTGTAGCGCTGCCCCCTCCCTGCAGCACAAACTGAGGTTGCGAGACACATTTGTGCTGGATGCATGATGTGGCAAGGGAAGAGGGTTGACTGGGTAACACACACACACACACACACACACACAGACACACACACACTGGCGCACAAGATTTGTGTTTGCGTGCTCTCCCCAGCCCTGCACACGGTGTAAGGGACAGGCCAGTGCTTTCAGAGGCATGTCAACTGGACACATTAACTCATAAAATACCCCCTTCGCCATGAAATATGCAGCGCCGGGCCACGAGGATGGAAGTTGACTATCCATAATTGATGTAAATGAGGAGCTCTCCCACGGCAAACACTGTGTGAATCTGTCCTTCTGTGTGTGTGTGTGTGTGTGTGTGCAGGGGAAACAGACTTGTGGGCTGAATTTTAAGTTGCCGGAGGTAAGGTCATATCTCATGCCATCATGTACCCAAGAAGACTTGGAATGCAGTTAAGAACAAAACCAAGACAATGTAACACACAGTGTGCCACAGAGTTTGTGAGCACATTTAGAACTGTGACAGAGTGGGAAAGCTACAGAGAAGAGAAAGAGAGTGAGCCAAACAAGGTGAAATCTTTGTCTTGACACAGGCACAAATTGAAATCTTCCGCACTGACCTTGTATGAATTGATAACATCCTGGCACTTCAATAATGGATGCCCCCCCCCCCCCCCCCCCCCAACACACACACACACACTCCTCTTTTTTTTTTCAGTTTCCATGTCTACCAAGAAGCTGGATATTTCACTTGGCTGGCCTGCAAGCAGAATTAATATTTTACCGAGCATAACCGCCATCTCTTTCTCCATCGGCATCTCTGACATGCAAACGAACAAGACGATCGTGTTCACACAGGATAAGTGAGGTGAGGGTGATAGCGCACTTACTGGAGAGCCGATGCCCCCTCCTCCCCTCCTTCGTTTTTGATTCCCCACTTATTCTATCTGCCACCAGTAATCAAGCTCTAATTCACCTGTTCCGTGGAGTCCTGACAGACGGAGCCCTGCTGCATAAATGTCAGATTACACGGAATGTCCATAAATTAAACAGATTGTCTCCCATTTATGTAGCTCGGAGACTTATACATAAAATCACACAGATTAGAAAAAAAACAAGAAGTTCATTTAAGTGGATGCTGCAGCTCATCAGCAGATTGAAGTTGTAAAGTGTAACTTGTGCTCTTATGACAAGCTATGCTTGCACCCCGACAACTATGAGATCTGGGACCCACAAAAATGGCCATTTTTGGCTAATTCTCCCTCTGATTTGTATTCCTCTGGTGCAGTTTTTTTCTTCAATCATACACACTGAATGCAGTTAAAAATGTGTTTGAGTGGATTTTTTTCATAAAGTGTTAATTTCTAATACTTTTGTAGCCATTTATAGATCCTATGGGGTATTTTTTTTACAAACTTTCCATTGGGTGATACAGGTGTGCATCCAAAAGGCTTTGACATGTATGGCACTGGTTGTTTTAGTACAGTTTAAGTTTCAGGCTAATTAATCACTTTGAAAACATGATTTAGTAATTGTAAGCAGTTATAATTCATTGCTGCTGAGAAGAAGCATTTATTTGAGCCTGTTCTCACTCCTAACTCTTCACATACTGGCACTTTCTCAGGACATCTTGGCATCAAATTTAAATTTAAATTATTTAATTAGGTCAATAGACCTACAGAAGTCCGTTTCAGATACATATGCCAGGGTCCCTAGCCAAATGTCATCATCTCCTGATAGCAAGACCTGAAAAAGTTAAAAAACACGGAGGTTTAATGCGATCGCTTTGTGTGCAGATAAAGCTCGAGTGATTCAGCTTCATCTGCTAGAGTTCTTATTGCAAAAAAAAATGCAAGGATTTTATGTGCTAATCAAGTACGAGCTGCTCATAGAGACAACTTCATATGCTCTGAGGATTGTTGTTGGATTACTTTATTTAGTCAAGCAGCCAGCTTTTATGTATTTTAGTAGCATCAGGGAATTATGAAAAGGATGGAAACCTGCTGATGGGCCTAAGAGAGAAGAGATTCCAGTAGTTGTTATACAGCCAACTCCGAGTCTGCAGATGATTTTGAGAAATGCAAGATGGTAAGATATGTAGTATATAATACTTTACTCCTACACAGAATGTGCTCGGCAGTCAGCGCCAGCTAAACAAGTGTGACTGTCCAAGTTGGCGATTTACTTGCTGTTTAGCAACCTCTCCGACCACCCTTGTGACTTTATTCCTGAAAAGAAGAGCAACACTGGTGACAAATGTAGTGACTTTTTCAGGCCATCTAAGAAAATATTGTGTTGGGTCCCAGCACTTGGCATCAACTTAGCGTGGCTGACGATCACAGCTTTTCCCATCATGTGTTAAAGTATGTGTTAGAGTGTGTGAAGGAGGCACAATCAGTGTTACAAACATACTCAAACAGCATATGAGAATAACTGATGAGCAACTTTTTGAGCACATAGCAAAGGCTACTTTCCTGGATAAGGACTGGGTTAAACAGATACACAGTGATAGAAAACCACTGATTATGGTGCAGACTTTTAGTTTAGTCATTTCCAATAGTTTGTAGGGAAGGTACACTAAACAAACAAAAATCTAGCAACTCTTATGCTTTTAATTGTTATTGCAGAAATGAAAAGTGACCTGAAAATGATAATAGTATTAAAATAAGCATTAAAATCAAAATGCAAAACACTAACAGACGCTAGAAGTAGATTCATGATTTTCAAGTCCGTCAACTGCAGACTTGAACAGCAGATCTGCACACACTTCTGTTCATGCTACAATATGTTCCATGTTCCACACATGCACACTAGAAAACATGGATGCAATATCTAGACACCAAGTACACGAGCTGCTTTGTGTGTGTGTGTGTGTGTGTGTGTGTGTGTGTTTGGCTGGACAACATGGAAAAGTCAAAAAGAAAAAATAGTGAGTGCAACTGCTTACCAGGAATACAGCCAAGAATGTGAAATACGGTACCAACATGACATACATATATATATATATATATGTGTGTGTGTGTGTGTGTGTGTGTGTGTGTGTGTGTGTATATATAGAAAGTCAGTGAAAGTCACTGCTGCATAGAATTTTGGCCGGCACTGGGGCTTCCACTCCCTGAGAAATAAGTGAATGACAAAATCTACGCACACATTGAAACCATGAATTGCTCCTTAACGATATCCACTGGACAAGAGGCTAAAATGAGTCTATTCTGGCTGAGTCTGATTGGCCAAGCTAATCTCATGTCAAATAACAGGGAGCTAAAGTTGTGTTTCTTGCTCCTAGCTGTTTATCTGAGTCCCTCCTATGAGTTTATTAAATACCTGCAGTATCAGACAGCAGCAGCATAAGTTGAGTTAGGATATTCATGCACACATGATAGGCATTTTTTTATTTATTTATTTTTTTTCTGCACAAATTGAAATCTTACAGATTTTATGTCACAGTGACATCAATGTGCACGTTTTCCCCATAGCTGTACATAGAAAGCAACCTCTAACATTGAAAATATCTCATAAAACGTGGCAAAAGGCAACCTAGTAAAAGTGAAGGGACACATGAATTGAACTTAAAAGAACATAATTGTTGCTTCAGTCCTTGCATTGACAGGAAAATGGACAAGTCAGTGGCCAGGAGTCAGTGGATGGCTGAATAAAGATCAGAGGGACATTCATATCACTTGAGCAACCTTCATTTACTATGCCACACGATTGAAATGTCTGGGTTATAGCAAAGTAAGTGGATCTTGTGTTTAGAATATTTTCCACAGGTATGCGTTCCTGAGGTCAAGAGTGAAAGCTCAGCGCATGAAACGATCCTTTCTATGATGAACTCTTCATCACGAGTTGAACTCAGTGTAGCTAGAGTGTGGCAGTTCATGACAGTCACAGATCTGTTGTAGTGACCTGCATGTAACCAGTTACTGTCAAGGTGAACAGTCAAGAGTGACCTTTTCTCGCTTACCCTGTTTTCTGACATCCCCAAGAGACAATCAATCTTCTAGTTTCCTCCCTAGCAATCATCTCACATCGGCCATGTCTCCCCTGAACAAAAGAAGCTAGCCAACGTGGTAGCAGCACTCTTAAAAAATATATCATAGAATATCACATGGATCCAAACCAGACACGTTTGTAGTGTTGAAAACTGGAAGATGATGGATACAAACTGCAGCAGAGTGTTTTCAATCTGGTTAGCAGGGTCGACCAGGGCTTCTCATGCTAATCCAATGTTTTCTGCTCTTTGTTCCGGCAACATGTAAAATCTAAAACAAATCACTCTATTTAGGACTTTTGGATTCATCCAAGGAATGAACTACCATCCAGCACATGACCGAGCCATGACCAAACTGAAAGCATTATTTCTTTAAACAAACCTCCGTGTGTTAAAGTGTGTTTTTAAGAGTGTAATGTGACAATCACCTCGGCCTTTTCTTCCCGCCTCTTCAGGGCCAAATCAATGGCCATTGTTTCCCTCCTCTGACCTTGTGAATAAGCCAGGGAACAGAGCTTGGATGTAGTTACCGCTGCCTCTCCCCTGCAAAGACTTCAAGGTCATTATCTGATTTATGCCGAGCAGAGGAAGGAACACATAGCCTCTGGTTTTTCCTTTCTTCTGCCTAACCTTTTTCTTTCCCTTTCTCTCCCGCTCATTCTTTCTCTGCCATGCCTTCTGTTGAATGGCAACCCCTAATCAAGCCTTGACTGGAGTCTTGATTTTAATCACCCAAACACACTCCTTTGCCAAATTCCTACAGGCAAATAGCCATGAAAAATTTACCAGCAATTCCTCACCTTGTGCTGTGCAGCTATTTGTTGTCCGGCTTTAAACTGTGTAAAATAATATATTATTGAATTCCGGGGGAGGAGAGTAGAGGGGAGGCAGGCGGAGGGAGGGCAAGGCACAGAGGGAGACCAAGGTCGGCTTGTTTTGCCCGAGGAGCTGTCGATCAATATCATTTGGTCAATAACTTCTTTATTACTACCACTATCACTCCGAGCGAAATAATTTTAGAGTTAAAACACTTTTTTTTCTCTCTATCTCACTGGCTGTAAATACTGTTCAAATATTGAACCGTGTGCCAACTAAAATGCAAGGCCCCATCACATAAAAGCCAAGTGGATGCTTTGCTATTCTAATGTTTGCTATTCAAACATATTCATCTGACTGAGGAAGAGATGAGATGTGCCCCATCTCCATATTATCATTTGTCCTCATTTTATATTTCACATATTGATTAGGCCTGCATTTGCATAATTATCGATTGAGGGCATGACTTGCCAATGTCTGATGATTCTTTAATGGTGGTATAATCACATAATGCGAAAGTGGCGGCTTTAGAGAAAACTTCGCTCGTAACCCCTGGTGGCTCGGGGAGAAAGATGCTCAGAGCCAGAGGAAATTTTTTACAGATCGAGCCACGGAGTCAGCAACACAAAAAAGCAAATGGCTTCAATGCTTTACGAGTCTTAGATCGGCTGTATGTTTTCCTTATATGTCTAATTCATTTAAACACTATCACTCTATTGGGTCTCTTGTATTCGTACCATTGACCGCTGGTGCTTTATCATAAGACAGACTCTGAAATCAGAATCCTTAAAATTGTGTTTAACAGCACTTTGAAAGGGCATGTGTCTTTTAATAACACTTGCCACAAACTTCACATGTGTATCATGTGTACCTGTGGGGAAGCGAACATAGCTTGTAGAAATTTACAGCCAAACAAATGGAGAGCTGAGGATTGGTTTTCACAAAGACTTCAGGTGTGTTAGGTGTGATGCTAATTTAACTGCTCAACACATTTGTAAAGTCAGTGCCAATACCAATTATTAACCAACATTTGGACTTTACATTGGTTTTACATATGTTTAGGTCAAAGAAAAGTTGTCAGTGTTCTTTTGGTTTTGAGAGGCCATTACTATTTTAACAGCCGATCAGTCAGTGCTGAAAAAAACTATACTTACAGTATGTAAAGCCTGACTATCAGGTCTGATGGCGGCATGAATGGGCGCAGCGGCCCCTTCAGGAGGCAGCGACAGCGAACGTTTAGTGTCTTATCCCAGACATGCAACTAGCTGATTGAATAATCCTGAAGAAACGCTCTCTCATCTTGCCTGTACTACTGTGTATGTACAGCAAAATGACAATAAACCTGATTTGATTTGATAATCTGCCAGGCACTAAAACTAACTTGAATCTGGGAGAGACGGGCTTCGCCATTAAATGTAAAAACTACTACATACCAATACAATTACATAATGCAAACCCACCCAGCAATGATTGCTGCAAAAGTGACAACCTCAAACTGTATTACAAACTGAGAATAAAAACCTTATGAATAAAAGGATTTTGTTCACTTGGGGGCAAAAAATCCATCTTGTCAGGGGCTATTTATTAGTAGACTGTTATCAATTTCTACATCTGGAAGCTTTTGGCATGTCTTTAGTGAATTCACAAATTAAAAGAGCAATCACTCTCCCTCTAACACTGCCTCGGTCTTAACATGTCTAAAACCTATACCTGGGTTTCTCTTTGCTAAACGCTTCACTGTGTTCACTAGATGGTTGCCAACTTCAGTTGAAAACAATGTGGAAACACGGTCCACAAGAGTGGTGCAATTAAACCAAAGCAGTACGTTTTGCAGGTGATGAAACTAAAATAATGACCCGAAGGACCCCAGAACTTTCCTTATAGCTGAGGGTAGAGGCAGAGCTGAGGGAGGATTCTGTGGATTCATTACCTAGAGCGAGACCTTTAAAATTACACTTAGACTCCAAACAGTTTGAATAAAGATACTGATTTGTGCAGCCTTAAAGTTCTCCACTTCCCTGTGTTCTAAAAGCAGGGCTGTGTGTGATGGCCACCACTGTTTAAATCATGAGAACATGAAATTTTATCCATTTTTTACATCATCCCTCCTCTCTTCACCAACACGCCTTGGGGGAAGTCACGGCTGTCTCTGACTGTCAGCGTAGAAGAAATCATCTACAAACATCACCTCTGCCTTGACAAAATATCTGCAAGATACAAATGCGACTGATTATTGTATTACTAATCATTGGACAGACCTTGTAGAACTAATCAAGTTCGAATTCCATCATAAGCCGCCGTAGCAATCTGTTTGCGTAATACTGGTCTTAAACATGCAGCTGAATCTATGAATGTCTAACGCAAGAAAGTGCAAAAAAAAAAGAGGAAGTTATTTAAGAGCACGGGGAGGCTGAGTCTGCCACTCATGTCTTTGTATTCTTTCTTCTGCCACAGTGACATACTGCACATCATACACAGAGTAGGAAAAAAAAAAAAGCTCCCCAGACTCCACCACACACTCGATGCATTTCACAACTCAATCTCAATGCTTACTGCTGTGCCATTCTTATTCCCCTCCACAGCCTCGCAATGCCACACATGCTGAAGCCACAACAGTAAATACAATTGCATAAAAAAAAAAAGTACAATAATGCATAAAAATTGCTGGCACTTTCCCAGACCCTGGAAAAGGGTAAGGGCTTCTTTACAGCCGCGTGTAAAACAGGTTTACTGTCTGTCATTTTAAGCACAGTGAGGGAAGGAATGGTCTGTTCTACTGGCAGACTGAACGAAGCGGCGTCTGAGATTTGACGTTTTGCACAGAGAGTCAAATCAGTCGTGACGTTTCCAATAGTTTCAATGCAGCATAATGCGCTTTATTGAACATCTATACCTTATTTATACCTGGTATTACCATGCTGTCTGCATCAGGATATCTGGATAAGTGAAGCCACATGTGAACGCAAAGTGTAAAGGCACGCACTGAGATTGGAGCCAGACCACTGTTGGAGGTGGTCAGACTTGTACTGTGATCGAATCCCAGGCACTGTAAATCCAATCCGTACAGCGTGACCACATTCCTAAGCAATAAACATTCACCCAGCAACTTCTATGATCACCTAACTCTCTTCCTGCTAAGTTGAGCAAACGCTACAGCCGTCCTCGCATTGGCTTGGCAATAGACAAAATAATACAGCGCCTACAATCTGTTTGTGCCTCGCTAATGAGAATACATTTAGATACCAGATGTAAATGAGGTGCTACCTTTACAAAGACAATTAACTCTGCTGTGTTCCAGTGTCTGATGTTTAGGTCATTGCTGTTTCTTTCAGGTGTTTGACCTTGACTGTACAGAATGATGAGGAGGCTGTTTTCATATTCGTCTGCTGCAGAAAGTTTCTCTGAGCTCACCTTGAATTTACGGTTAAGGCGCGTACTTGCAAGCAGGATTTTTGACATCACAACTAGCTTACAAACCGACGCTGGTCCAATAGGCACCTTACACTAACCCCGTGGTTACACTGAACCTGTAATGTGTTTGTGGAGTGGCTGCTGCAACAAGATGCTTCCACTATAATCAATCAAATTGTCTGCACGAGGCGTGAGAGCAGCGCCAAAGCGGTGCATACGTGCCGCGGTGATTCGCATTGCAAACGTAAAAATAGACCTTTTTTTTTTACACACAAGGAATACATGGCCTTTTTTACACAGAAATGGGTCATAAAGTGTCAGTGTGTTATAAAGTTTAACTACCGCTTGTGAACGATACGCACAGAAAGTCAGTATTAGCCGTACGATAGCATTGGGCTTTCAGTGAAGACGGAGGCCTTTTTTTGTTGTGGATAAACGGCTGAAATTAAATTATTTTACAATCAAAATTCTGTAATGAAAAAGTCAGTGTTGGTGTCATTGGAAACATTTATATTCAGGTCTTTTAATATTTCTGTGGGAAAAAAAAAAGCAGATCAGACATAAATTAATATTCAAAGGTTAATAGTTTTTCTTTTTTATGTCTTTAAATGTGGCTAGAGGGGATCTTTAAACATGTTTTCTTTTTGGACCTTGGAGTGTCTGCAATTCAAATAAAAATCACACTTCACCAAAAATGATAGTCTCTGTCATAATGGTGTTAATGATGAGAAACAGGGAAAAACAAAAATTGTTTTTCTCTTATCCCTTCATCATTGAATGCTAATGAGGGTGTTTCTTTTCATCACTGCATGCTACTGACGGACGAGTTATTTAGAGAACAAGCTGGAAAATTTATGTTAAAGAGAAATACAGCTCTATTCTGCTAATTTAGTATTATTTTACAGTATTGTTAGTTTTGATCGCTGAAATCAGGCGAAATATTCATCATTTAAACACAAGTCTAGTCATAAGTCAGTGGTAACAACATAATCATTATGTGGCAGGCAGTAAACACAGTAGGATTAGTATGTAGGATCTGCAGGGGTCTAGCAGAGGCCCCCCTCCACTGTGGTGGAATTTAAAGAAATCGGATAAGAGTGACCCGTGACCTCTGACCCCAGTAATTGTTGTATTTGTTGACCTGGGGACCTTCGGGTCTTAGGCAAGCTGGAGCTGGAAAAACAAGTGAAAGAGAGTGACAGATGTTGATAGTGACAGCGATACCGAGGGAAACATGGTGGGAGAGTGGGAGCAACTGAACATTTTTTTGCTCCTGTATTCTGACTTTGATGTTATTTGCTTTAGAGTCACGAAACTAAAAACAAAAGGGGCAACATGAAGCCAGAAATAACCTGTTATTTTTTCTCA
Source organism: Stegastes partitus (assembly GCF_000690725.1). Classification (NCBI taxonomy): domain Eukaryota; kingdom Metazoa; phylum Chordata; class Actinopteri; family Pomacentridae; genus Stegastes; species Stegastes partitus. Next base: position 45,906 of record NW_007579285.1, read on the forward strand.
ATTCAAGTACTTAAAACCTGTTAACAAGGTCGTACAAAGGCAGAGATTTGAAGTGATGAAGAGAATTAAAAGTGAACCTCACATAGAGACGACTTAAAAACATGTGAAGAAGAAAACATGTGGTTGATACAGACCACATCACATACATTTCATGCTGATAAAGTCCTTTATAAATACTGGATTCTATAAATATGTAGAAGACTTCAAGCTCTCTGGGTCAGTTTTAACCTCCACTGAATATAGTATGGAAATCAGTGCTGAAAGAAATACTAATACCGCTGTGTACTCCGAAAAAAGTGCAGCATTAAAAGTTTTACTAAAGCAAAAATATAGAACTGAAATGTACTTTAAGTCCTGGTTGTGTGGGTGAATGTCTCCTCTGGCTGACAGATTATCACACATGACATTATTGGACTATTAATGTTGATGTCTAGACAGCATTTTAACTGATATGTTACATGCGTTTTAGTCAAGTGGTTCCCAACCTCAGGGCCCAGGCCCCTCCAAAGGGTCACAGGATAAGTCTTAGGGGTCGTGAGATGATTAATGGAAGAGGAAAGAAGAAAAAAAAAAGTTCAGATGGACCAATCTGCTTTCATTTTTTGGGCTATTTTGGATAATTTAACCTCTTGGGTCCTTGAAAAGTTAGTTAAAGGAAACCTTGTGAGAGGGAAACTGTCTTCCTGGTGAAACTGGTAAAATGGGACAAAAAGCCCCAACTGGACTGTCACCAGCACTGGTTTAATATCTAAGTATGCATCGTTTTTATTGACTCTTTTTTTAAGTTAAATTCATTGCAAAACAATGAGTAACTAAAGCTTTTAAATAAATATAGCAAAGTGAAAGGCATTCACTGAAATGTAGTGAAGTATTAGGCAACATGAAAGCGTCTACAGATACTAATAATACTAAGTCACTTTCTTCAATTTGTACTTAAGTGAAGCACTTGCCTATAAGTCCTTTGTTATTTCCCTTCACTGATAGCAAAACTACGGGCAGTGTTGAGTGGAAATTAAAACATAAAGGGAGACAGTAACATCTTATTGCGTGGCAACTATACAGCATAACTTAGAACCTGATGACCCCACAGTCGTCTAGGAGGAGAAACAAGACTGGAGGAAGACAAAAACCATATGGAGGAGAACACTGAGAGGTAGAAGAAGAAACAGCTGATTTCAGTTTCACCATATTAATGGAGGTGTTTTTTCTGTGGTCGCTTCCTTCCTCTCCTCTCATCCCCATAATCCTTCCTACAATGAAACATCAACAAAAAAAGAAACGAGGGGGGGGCGAACAGAGAAGGAAAATAAAAAAAAAAACGGGGGTGGAGGTCTGCTGGTGCTGCTCCTTAGTGTCTTTGAGCGGGTAAAGAAACGCACACTTATTCACACGCAGCACATACACTCATAATATATGTATGTAAGCACACTGTTGTGCACAAACACATATTATACTGTGCTACTCATGCAGAGACATGCGTCACGCAAGCATGAGAATACACACTGTTTACATCTATTTAAAGTAAGCAAAGGGAAACAAATATTAAATACACACACTGAAACATACATGCAGTGTATTTGATGCAAAGAGAAACACCGACCAAACTGAACAAAGCCCACACAGATGGACATGCACATAAACCCACCCCTGCCCCTTTCTCACACCCTCTGGGGGGGCTGAAGGCCTTGACCTTGAAACTCAAACTCAGTGTCGAGTAAAATGCTTCCACATTTTCCAAATACGCACAAAGGAGCATGTATGTTTTCATAGCAGGACAGAGAGGGCCGCTGACCCCCGAGTCTGTTTTTATCAGACTTAATCTTTAACACACCTCCTGGCATCATACATCTACACTGTAGTGCAATACTTGTGTGGGTCTTGAGTTTCAGTTTGTTGAGCTTCTTGTCCAAGGGCCTGCAGGATGTGAATCAATCGCTGTTAAAGCAGCACGTTTCTTGGCCACTTGGTATCAGGGACGTGAGTGCTGCCGTTAAAATGGCTAAAAAAGAAAAACATTAGCAGGACTGCCTTACTGCTCGATCCAAATCCTCAAAAAAAGTGAAATATTCTGAATTGGTGGGGGTCATCCCGCAAGTCTGCATGGACCCATCCACAGGGTGATTGCATGTAGACCAAAAGTTGTGTCCATGTGAACAGTCTGTGCAACTACAAGTTCAATAGATATGTAGATACAACCTCCTGCATATGTATGGAACACAGTCCTTTAAGTGGACAGCAAGCGATCTAAAAGCACAGTCGTGACTCGATAATCCGACCCTTAACAACCTGAAAACCTTGCTATCCGACAGGTTTTTAGGAAAAACGAATGGAACCCATGAAAAATAGCCTCAACATACCGACAGCCTTGGATTCCGACTCCGATGTGACATTTTATGTCACAAATAAGGATAACGGCGTATTATCTGACTTAATCCGACAGATAGGCTACATTCAGACTGCAGGACTTAATGTTCAATTAGGATTTTTTTTGTGAAATCCGATTTTTTTGTGAGTTCGCTCACATTTCCAGTTAAATGCGAATTGTATGTGATCTGCTGTGTGAACTTCATACGACCCAAAAGTGTCCCGCATGCGCAGAAGAGGACACGACGACATCACACGCAGCGAGCGTGCTCAGTGTTTACGGAAGTAAACATGGTAATGGTGGAGCGTACCTGCCACTCCACCGCCGCTGTCGGCAATGGTGGAAATAGAACTGTGACCGCTAACTAAACTAGCATCAGCAGCAAAGTACTGCCTGTGCGTTCCAGCCACTTCCACCTCGTCGGAGCGGTCCCTCAGGGTGGAAGTGTCCCCCGACCACGCCGGATATTCTGATATTCATCATTAATTGGGCCCAAATATCCAGAGACTAGAAAGCACTATTCGGACCAGCCCTACTAGTTATTATAACTATGAACAATAAATATTAACAACATATTCAAGCATCAAGCCCTCCATCTTGACAATCCGACAGCCTTGCTATCCAACACAACAGAAGGTTTTCCATTTAGTGTCAGATTATCGAGTCACGACTGTGGTATATGAACAACAACTAAGTGTCCGTAGCTGTCTCGTCGCACACACACAAGGACGTATAATCAAAGCTTCAGTGGCAACGCAGCACCTGCTAGCAATTCTCTGTCGGTTATTCACTGTGAGCACCACCTCCGATAGGTGGAGCGGCACTGCTTGTGTCGCAGTTATGTACAAACATGAGCTTCATGGCAGTTACTCTGTATGCCTTCTAGCATGATTCTTGCATGCAGCCTTGTTTGGCATGATTACGTTAACAGCTAAGTAGTGTTTTAGGGACTAATAGCTGCAGGATAAATATCAAACAGCGGTTCTCTACCAGCTCTGATGCTGTGTGTATGAACAACCTCTATTCATTGACCATTATAGTTTGGACTCCAGTCTTTAGGTTTCAGGTATAATCCAACATTCAGATATTTATTCATCTTTTGCCACAACCTGCAGTTTTTATACGACACACTTCCATTGCAGGGATTTTATCTTTAGCTTGCATCCTTCACATCACTAATGTACAATGCAGCCACAGTCATACTAATCTCTCTGTGACAGGGATAAAGATGCCAATTTCCATGTAAAAAGGCTTTCATTACAACATTAGGTCTCTGGTGGTGTGGATGTGAAGTTCCACATGGCTAATAACAGCCCCGAATCTCCTCAGGACCCTGATCTTTTATTCAAGTCAGCCCTTGTGCAGTCCAACAAACTTCATTTATATTGCATGTCCTAGTCAGCAGTATGGAGAGATGAATTAGCATACAGAGTCGCGGACACAGTGATTACAGGCTGACAGGCGACTTACACGCCCCCTGCAAAGAGCCGAACATGTCTTCATTTTATTTTTTTTTTTCCTCTGTCCTTCTATAGCCCGGAGCAGCTGATACAAGGGTTTCTAATAGAGCAGAACACAGGAGAGACGAGGCGAGGGGAGCTTTAATAATGAATGGATGACATTGGTGACGGGAGAAAGAGAGGCAGAGAGTAAAAGAGAGCGAGAGAGAAAGAGAAAGCTTTGATTAAAGGAGCTTTGTGGAGTATTTTAACATCAATAAAACAGCACAAAATTTATGTTGAGACATTAGAAGTGTGATTGTGAGCAGACCATCACCAGCACAGTTGGCAGCTTCAACCAGATGCTATGTGGTACTTCATATCGTGTGTCCCTGGGTCAAATTTTGTAGGAACTATGCTGGCATTTGATTTTCCTTACAAAGGGAGAACAAGGAGAAAGAGGATGTTGGGGAGGGCTCCAGTGAAACAAGTGAACGGTTGCTCGGCAAAAAAAAAAAAAAGTTGAACCTGGCTCCCGTTTTTTTCCACAAAGCAGCGCGACTATATCCAACAAGGCCAATTAAATGTGGGCACAGAATTTTTTTTTTCTTGTCAATTATTGCAACAAGGAAAACAATAAGCCTTTTCTGTTTAACAAAAGTGATTAGAGAGCGCTGCTTACATCCAAAGCCCAGATGATAGTCGTGTCATTTTTCTTGCACATTTCAGATAAAAGTCTTGCATGAGCATCCGTGGTTTACAAATATTGATACGAATGTAAAATAAATGATATGAAACTGGTTCAAGAGTACCAGACTTTCAATTCATCCTACACATTCTAACCTTCCTGGACCTCATTTTATTGTCTCAATTGTATGTGATGCCACTCGTTCCGTTTTGTTTTTCAGTCTGACTGAAGGTGGTAGAAGGGTTTGGAATCCGTACCCATGTGGGTTAGGATCTTCTCTGTGCTCCAATTTCCTCCAACAGCTCAAAGGACGTGTCAGTTAGATGAACTAGCAAACTTCCCATAGACTGGTGACCTGCCTCTTGTACAGTGTGTGCTGGGATTAGCTTCCTTCCTGCCCAGAATATGTAGGATTAGTCAAGTGACTTAAACTAATCAAAGTGAATTTAATTATTTATTTAACATTCTGTACAACATGTGAGACGTGAACAGTTATTTTTTCCTTGTGCTGCTTTTCTTTGTAATGTGTGTTGAAAATCACAGTGAGATTAATAATGAACGGCGAGCCTGGCTGTCTTGACATTGGGTTAAACTTTTATAACTACACGTTCAGACTACATTGCCATTTCAGAATGCACCACAGCTCAGAGGCATCGCCACATAATGTTCTAGCCTTTACGTAAGCTGGGGTTGATAATGTCGTGCATGTCATTCAGATCAAACATATATGGACACACATATCCAAACATATGCACACACACACACACAAGTAAAACAGATGTGAAATCTTGGTAGTGAGATTAGGAAAAGGCTGCAGCCTGACATGATATAAACACGGCTTGAGTTACACGGGATCCAAGAAGTAAGTTCCTTCATTCCAAACTTGTACATAGATGTATTTTACAACGCTGAAATTGTTAAAAGGGGCTCAATCTGGGACAATAACTGTAAAGTGATTAGAAATGAAATGTAACAAATTAGTGTGCACACAGTTGTTGAAGCTCTGGGACAGGCCCGTGATGGAAAGTGTTGCTGTGAAAGAGTTGCTCAAACATCCTCTTCTGGAATTCTCAGTTATGCCTGTGAGGGAATAAATCTCCCTTGTCATCACGACTCACTGAAGCAGGGGTTGAACTGGCAGTAACAGGTTTTATTGTAGCAACCAGACTTATTATTCTATGTAACTGTAGGCCAGAATATGCAGATTGGCTTAAACTTATGATGGAAACTGCTGCCTTTGAAAATGTGATTGCTGGTGTGAATAATGCCAAATCTGGCAGCATTTGTTTTTAGTGTTTTTACTTATATTGTATGAAACATCCTGAAGAGGATACAGAATAGTAGTTAACACGTATTAAAGGATATTTGGTCTCCTGGGGTGGTTCTTGTTGACTGATGTGATTTTTTTGGTGTGTGTGTGTGTGTGTGTGTGTGTGTGTGTTAAACCAAATAAGAAACAGAGCATTCCTGAAAAATAAAAGGAGCTAAATACACTTTCTAGACAAATACAAAAACAATAAATAGGAGACAAATTAAAGAACATTGCAGATAGTGTTTGATTTTTATTTTATTTTTTTTACTGCAGTCACAAGTTTACATTTTTAGTTAAATAGAATTCTTTCCTTACAAAATCATCCACGATACTATTTTCCAGTAAGCCTGTAAAAGGCCCCAACAGTTTTTAAAGCTTCCCTTTTAACACATTTTTAATTTTTTTTCATAGATATTGGGCTTGAAAGTCATTTTACCCATCGGCTAAGAGATGGCTTTGAGAATTTTTCCAGCACACAGCAATTGTATTTTTTCATATTCAAACCTGGAAGGTGACCAGTACAAGCACAGCTCGACTGGGGCAGCTGGAGACCGAAGGCCTTGCTCAAAGGCTACAGTGGTAATGACTCACTTCCCCCTCCTGCTGCTCCTAGGATCGAACCATTAACCCACGAGCCCACTTCTGTGAAGGTAGACTACATTTATTGCTATTCTTCATTCCAGTCGTCTCTTCTTGTTTATTCATTTTCACTGTTTATGTGTTAAGATTTGAATAACTGAGAAGCAAGGAAAAAGAGAGTGTGAGAAATTATGAGATTTGGGAGAAGAATTCGACAGGAGTGTGTGCACGTTGGAGTGAGATTGAGGAAAAAGTGTGTGTGTGTGTCTGTGTGTGTGTGTGTGCGTGCATGGAGAGGGAGCGGGGGGTTGTAATGTATTCAGGACAGGCCTGGCCAACCACTGCTATCAAAGGGACCTGCCTGACGAACTGTAATAACTGGAAAATTATTTTGATAGCCTGAAACAATCTTGGATATCACAGAACTTTATTAAAATAATATCAAATCAAATTAGCCTGTATCCCCATAATGAATTAAGTAACAGGTTACGCCGATATTAATCTCCTGGCTGGCTTGCAGGCATGACGGCTCCAGCATTTAATCAGGGCTGCCGCTCTCTCTCTCTCTCTCTCTCTCTCTCCCCCTCTCTCTCTCTCCACGGGAGGGTCTTTTAACACACACATCCAGGAGAAATCCTCGACAAGCCGACAGCCCCGTAGCTGTGTGGCGGTTAAGCGAGAAAGGCTTCAAAAGGCACACACACTTTCTCCCTTCCCCTCTAAATAAGGCGGGTGATTTTGTCCCCCCCGCCTCCCACCACCACTCCCTCCCTCCCTCCATCCCGTCTTCGTCACTTGCCCCCGGTGAGGTTATTCAAGAGCAGAGGAATCGGTGTCGTGTCTCTAATTTGTGTGTGTGTGTGTGTGTGTGTAGATGTGGATTTCGGGGGTATTCGGGTGGGGATGTAGGGAAGTGGGGTCCCGGGAGAGTTGTGATTAGCAGCTGACCCACAGGGAAAGAAATAGGAACCTTTCCTCACACCTCCCCTTCCTTTAGATGCTCCCCCTCCAACCCCCACATCCCCCATCATCATGCAAGACTAGTGCGCATTTAAAGCCACATTCAAACCTGTATGTTTGATATGACACAAAAGAAACCAAAAAAATCAGTTGTACACTTTTACCTTTAACTGTGGCGACTCTTTCAAGACATCTTTACCTGAAATACTTGAGCTTTGACCGATAAGCAGAGATTGTATAAAAGAACAATTTGTCTCATAGAAAGCACTCTGGGTCCACTCCTGTTGTTTTAAAGGTGCGATATAAATAAAGTGAAAGGTAAAGTCAACATAAAAGTGCAACCAGCAGGGGGTGGCTCCTCTGGCTAAAGGAAGAGATTTTAATTCTACAGACGTCTGTGAGAATCTTACTTGATAAGTTACCTGAGGAAACAGTTTCCTAACGAGTTAATGGTCCCAGTTACTAGTTTGGAGTATCTGTCAATGCAGCATGACGGTCAGTGGGTAAATTAAGGTCCCGTTTAGACTAAAAGACAATAAAGCAGCCCATGCCTTAGTCACTATCTTAAAGGGGAAATGAAGCCCTCAGTCAAGTTAACATATTTCACTACATGTATTTCCACTTTATTCAGAAGGTATATAACAAACACGAAAAACATAAGCATATTAAAGGAAAAAGGAGATTGTTTTGTGTCTTCACTACAAATGGCGCGCCATCTTGGAGTACGATACGGGTGTATAAGCTTGGTAGGTTTAGTGAAAGACAGACAGTTAAAGACAGACTGTGGACAGTAAAGACAGTGAAAGATGGAGACTGAGGAGCCACAGATCATCAGAAGACTAAGGGAGGCCACTACTGCATTACCCCTGGATGTAAGAATGAATTTTAAAGGGTTAAAGCCATGAAACAGTCCACTTTTATAACCTGCCACCGAAACAGAGAACAGTACTGATGCTGTGCTAGTGGCACTGAAGAGAAAGAGCCCCGATAGGCTCTGATTCCAGGGTTTGCAGGGAACACTTTCTGGAGGAAGGTTACACTGAGGAGAAGGTGGCAGAGTCCAGCAAGCTAGTGGGTCACCGAACCAACAGACTGAGGCCTGACGTCCTGCCAGTGTTCAACCTCACCGGCTAAAACGTCGCTCTACTGACTGACCAACCTCACACAGACACGTAGCATCACCGACAGCAATGAAGTTCAACACAAGGCCTCTGAATGTGTCTTACTAATATTCTTCCAGAAAGTGTTCCCTACAAACCCTGGAGTCAGCCTATCGGGCTCTTTCTCTTCAGTGCTGCTGGCAGAGCATCAGTACTGTTCTCTGTTTCAGCAGCAGGTTATGAAAGTGGACTGTTTCACGGCTTTAACCGTGTAAAATTCATTCTTATATCCAGGAGTAATGCAGTAGTGGCCTCCCGTTGTCTTCTAATGAACTGTGGCTCCTCCATCTCCATCTTTCACTGTCTTTATTATCCACAATCTATCTGTCTTTCACTGTCTTGTCTCTAAATCTGTGAAGCTAACCAACCCGGTTATCGTAGTCCAAAATGGAACCCCCCTTTGTAGAGAAGACACAAAACAATCTTCTTTTTCCTTTTATATGCTTTCATTTTTTGTGTTTGTTGTATACCTTCTGTCATACAATACATGTTGTGAATTATGCTAACTTGACTGAGTGCTTCATTTCCCCTTTCAGGGTGTCCATAGTGTCCTTCTCAGTCAGATCCACTCTCACTCTTCTCCAGTTGCACCCTTTTCTCCAGATCTGCTCAGTTTTGGCTCTTAAAACCAGGATACCAATGGGCTAAATGCCAAACTCAAGGCTTAGTCCAGAAACCCTTGGGTGACATCACAATGTCTACGTCCACGTCATTCACAATCAGTACCTTGAAGCCCAGCTTTGTTCAGGTTGTTGGGTCCAATCTACTGAGTTTGCACAAACTAACAACCTTGAAGAATCTATAAAATAGAACAATATCAATACTTCACCAGGTTTGCTCAATCTGGTACATTCTCAACAAGAATGCAGTGAACCATGGGCCAGCGGCAGGGTGTAGATATTCTGGGACAAATTTGATCTGGGGCAACTCACAACTCACAGGACTTAAAGGGTTTGCCGAGTGCATCTTGCTGCCAGACGCCACGAGGAACCTTTAGAGGTCTGGTAGTCAAAGGCTCCATTTGTACGCGCTCCATTAACGTACTTCTCTTATGTGCAAATGTGGCTATTTACAACTAGAAATAGAATGCTTTCAAATCTTGAGATTATGTCACGGCAGCCTTTTTATGTGCATTTAGGTTTTTAAGAAAATGCCTCGTTACAGCTCCAAGCAGTTTGAATGATCTGATCTTTATAATGAGCCTTTCCGCTCATCTTTTCAGCCCGACACATTTACTGAGACTTTGAATGCTTTGTCCTCAACCGGGCCTTCTCAAGTGCTGGTCATGAAGAGGTGAAAAAGGAGAGCAACTGCGCTACTTCTTTCTTCCTTCCGCCACCTCTTCTTCTGTCGGCCCCTCCCACCGTTGTCCTCCACCTCAAACCCCCCCTGGCTGATATTGCTGTCGCTTCCCTCTTATCTGTCCCCCGCCTGCCGTCTTTCTTCTGCGTCCGCCCCCACCCACACCCCCCTTCCTTCTTGTTGTGTTGCCCGGCGGACTGCGCCACACAGCCCACCTCGGGGTTGGAGGGATGGCGGGGACACTAAATCTTTTGATGCAGCCGTTTGTGGTGATAGCATCTGAACTCGCTGCGCCTTTGCCAGGCAGCGCTGACAGATGTAGCAGGACCCTTCCACAGCTCCCAGCTATTGGATATCTATTACTGCTGGCACTCTGTGTGTGTGTGTGTGTGTGTGTGTGTGTGTATGCTATCCAAGCAAAGGTAGCACACAAATATCTTTATGAACAAATCTGTCACATGCATCGGGCCACACATCTACAGTTACACACATGCCTGTGCAAACATGAACAGAGAAGGAAAACAAAGCCATGTCACTCATATTCTCATATTCATATCGTATAAACCCATCTTTCCTATTAGAGTCCCAGCACTTAGAGAAGCAATAGTGAAATATGAAGCGTTTTATCTTGCGATCCAGGTACATTCATTCCTGCACGTCAGGGCGTGTACGTCCTTGAACTTCTGCACTTGGCACGCACACACTCACACAACCCGAGCTTGGTGCAGATTCCCTTTTTATGGTCTCAAAGAGTGACACATTTGATCTGGAAATAGAGCTAAGACAGCAAGCGACAAAAACGTCACAAAGTGATGCATTTCCTAAGTGTCCCTGCACCCATATGGTGACACGTTTCAATGACAGCGTGAGGCCCACTCATATCAGGGATGAAATAACCAGCCGTACGTCGTGTGAAACGCTTTGAAGCCGAGTGACGCCGACTTCTGTAGTTGAAAAGAACTTGTTTTAACAACACAAAGCAGGTGATTTGGAGCTGATTAGGTGGTTCAAAGTGAAATGGAATGGCTCTCCTACGAAATATGTTTTTGGAGTGTTTGTGCATGTGTGTGGGTGACTGACAATGCTTGTGTTCAAATATGCATATGTGTGTGTGTGTGTGTGTGTGTGTGTGTGTCTGCTGCTTCCTCCACTGGGGGTTTGAGTGTGTGCCATCTGGCAGCTCAGGAGGATGAGGAGGCTGGGGAGTGCTTCCCGTTATGATAGCTCCTCCGCCCCCTGTGCCCTCCCCCTCTGTGGCCCCAATAGACCCCTGTATGCCTCACTCAGTGCCCCCCACACAGACAAAAACGCACACAGCCGTACGCCGACGTACTCAAACACACACACAGCCTGCTTTTGTTCATCTCCTTCCTGTTCAATTCTGCTGTTGTTGTTGGGTTCAAGAGTATGAACTTCTGTGTAGAATGAAATCTTTTTTGGTTCTCAGCAACCTCCACTTCACAATTATAGCTTTAAAGCATAGTTAGCATCTAAACACTAATATTTTAAACACTATGTATTGAAATTCGCATGTTGGAATTTGCCAAAAATATATTGGTTTGTACACTTTTCACTGCAACACACCCAGGTGATTATTGTTGTGGCCTGATTCTTTCTTCAGGTGCTCCAGTGAGTGTTGAAGGTCCCAGTCTGATGATGCCAACAGCACCACATCATCTGTACAAAGTAAGGATGCAATCCTGAGGTCACCATACTGGGCCAGCCCCTGGCTCTGCCATCACATTATGTCTATGAGGACCAATAACAGAAGCAGGGACAATGCACAGCCCTGGTGGAGTCCAGCAGCGACAAGAAAGGAGCTTCACATCCTGCTGAGTGCATGGACACAGTTCTTGCTTTAGTTATACAGAGAGCTACTGGAACGCAGAAAGGGCCCCGACATGCTGTGTTAACAATGCTGACTGTATATCTGTCGTGTTTCTTATGGGAATTTGTCAGTTTTGATTAGGCAGTTAACAGCTTGGACAAGTTTTTAAACCAGGACTCAGTAGTTCTCTATTAGAATTTTAGCATAGAGGAGGAATAACATCGAGACGTTCTTATTAGGAAATAAAATGTGCTAATTTTATGGGTTCATTATTACCAACTAATTTACTAGACTAGTTGTGAGAAGCGCTATTTAATGTAATCTGGTACTTAATGTAGAGAGAACAGGGAGTGCTCTGACAATTTTAGTGAGATGTTAGTTGTGCTGTTGTTTCGTTAAAGCACAGCTCCACAAATTCACATTTCTCAATCTCGTGTTCACTTCTGACACCGCTGACAATTGATTTAATCGCATTCATTGACCACACCTTTTAACATTCAGTTAGAACTTATAATAATAATTCTTACAATACCCAAGATTAGATCTTAAAAGTTAAGGTAGTAAAACAATGACCAGGAAAATAGTTCTGGGCTCATAGAGACAAAAAGTTGCAAAAATTAAAGAATGGAAATGAAAAAACTAAGTAATGTAAGCCACAGAATCAGAGATGCAAACAAAAATCAGTATAAAAGAGAAGAAGGTAACCAGTTAAACTGTGATAGCTAAATAAAAATAATGTAAAAAAACAACACACTGAGAACATGAGAGAGAGGGAAGACAACATCAGTACTATTATCCACATGAACCTCAAAGTATCTTTTGGTTACATGCACGCACTCCACACACATACAGATATAAAAAGAAGTGTCAGGCCCAAATCATCATCTAGCCCACTTCAAGCAGCATCTACTGGCCCCGTGCTTCACCCAAGCGGCATCATGCGAACAATAGGCTAATGAAATTTAAAGATAGGAGCATGATCGGCTGCCAAATTACTGCCAGCCAAGAGAAAATCTTCCCTGAGTTTCCTCGTTCTCTCACTCCTTCTCTTTTTTCCTCCACTTTTTTTTTTTTTTTTTTACACCCACCCATATTTGTCATTCAAACCAGCTTTAATGGAGAAAGATCTATGCATATGTAAGTGACAGAGCTGGAAGCCCATTACCAGCATTCAGTGGAGCACTGTGGAGAGGCCCTCTCCAGGCTTGGATTACTGACCATTAGGGCTTATTTCTGCACCGTCTCCAGGCAATTATTCCCCGACAACACCCCCCCCCCCACCCCCCACCCGAACACAGACACACACTCCCTCACCTCCATGGTATCACCCACTCCCTCACCCCTCACCCTACCTTGCTTTAACCATTTCACATCTTGACGAGCCACATCTAGGACAGTCTCTTTAGTGTAAAATCTGCCTGGGTGTTGACTGGTACATGCATGTTGTTCAAAGCCCCCCTCATCTGCTCGCAGCGTGGTGGCCGTGTGAGGGTGGATGGCGGCCGTGATGATGAGGATATTGATGATGATGAGGATTAGGTCGAGTCAGTAGAAAATAGCTCCCAGTGTGTATGTGCACACCTGTAATTAATGTTGTCACCCGGGTTCTGCTTCCTCTCTAATGAAGTCACCAAAAAAAGAAAAAAAAAAAAACGCACGGCGAGGAGTCGAGAAGCGGGCAGATTTGCATTTTGACAGTGGCAACATACAATATGTTTTGGCATGTGTGTGTGACACATGTGTGGGGGAGGCAAAAAGGAGAGGGAAATTATACAGTCTTGGCTTTCAGTCGGTTTATTTGTAAAAGAGAAAAAGATAGAGCGAGGCAAAAAAAAGAGCACGAGAAGAGAAGATGATGAGAACTTGTATGTGAGTATGTTCAATCATGTGTGTGTGTGTGTGTGAGCGTGCACGTGTGTCGGTGTGTGTGTGTGGAACCAGGTGAAGGCTTTGAGCAAGTGCTGAGCTTCGGCCCAGTTAGTGTGGGAGCCAAAGTAACCTAAAGGCTAGAAGATCCACATGACACTGGCTCATGTCCAACAGCTGTGACCAAGCTGCCCCCCCAACCCCCCACCCTGAACTCACCCACATGGGAAAAATATAAAAAAATAAATAAATCACGGTTGAGTTGCACAATGTTACACACACAAGTGTAGGTACATTGCAAATGCGCTGTAGCTGACGTGCACCTCTTTAAAAATGTTACTGCACGTCAGGACTATGGCAGCAATGGAGACTTTTTTCATAGAGTTTTATTTTTGTGGAGCAGATGATGCAGTGTTAAAGAAGCTGAAGAGATGCTTGAAGACATCTCAGCTGCAAACCTTTGCTCACCACAGCCGTCTGCGGAGATGACAGAATGCATAGAAACACAACGACTGCAAATATGCTGTTAATAATTCAGAACTGCAGTTACCTATAACTTCAGCTCTTTGAGTATTTTGTAACCCCCTGTTGCTCTATATAATGTATATTATTAAGTCATGATCTGCTCTGATCAGATCAGATGCAATGAAAATGTACAACAAAGTAATGACTGGTTAAAGCTGAGGAAGACAACATGAAGTGCCATTTTGTCTGCCCCCACGATGTCCTCTTTGAGTCTTCTCACAAACATCACACAGCAACACCTCAGTCTCTTCTCCATCCACATAGAGCAATAAAGTAGCTATTATTGTTTGCTGGTCTGGTGCGCTGGAAATTGATGTTGTTGTCGAAAAAACATTGGGCCACCTCATGGGTCTGGTAGATCCTGCACCACAATTGAAACAGAGAGGCTGATAGGGCGACTTTAGGAGTTGTTCTTGTAAACATTCGTGCCAACTTGCGCATGCTCTGAGTTGCTACAGTGGATCGGCGACTATAAAAGACATATTATGAGCAGCAGGTTAGCAGAGCAGCAGCTCATCTACGTAAGAGATGTTCAGGTACCGTATTGATTTTCGATCAGCAATGTTCTGGAAGATTTCATAGACTCAGAGACTGTGATTAGCTACAATCTCTCATCACGTGCTAGATTTTCTAATGGCAGAAGGTTGGGTGTGAAAGTCTAGTTTCCTCAGACCACTTGAATTACAATATATGAAAAGGATATTATTGAATTTTTCCCTAATGATGCAAAAAATAAATGAAAAATAATGCCTACTCCAGCTTTAACGTCTCTATAAACTGACCAGAGGAAGCAGAAAGAAAGAAGAAACAAAATTGCCGGAAAACTATTTGATAATATTTGCTAAAACTGTGATGCTATTGGAAACTGTTCAGTTTGTGTGCTTCTATTCTTGGATAAGACCTCAAACATACACCCCTTTCTTGATCTTTAGTGAGAGTCTTGTGTCTTAATAATGAATCAGTCAAAGTTGCTACATTAGAAATTCATTACTGTTAAATTCAGCATTGTAGCACGAGGTACAGCTGAGGCTGATGTCAATCACTTTGGACACACTGGATCAGACATTATAGTGTTTAAGACACTGCAGCTTCAATCTGATGATGGGGCAACTTACAGATGGTTCAAATAGACACTACATGTCTGTACCGTTAGCATGACAGTACACACAATAGTTACCAAAATGCTTCATTCCTAGCCACAAATGTCAAACTGTCAGTGGCATTTCATGAAGCGTCAGAGGATCATTATCCATTATCTATACACCGCTTAGTCTTCACTAGGGTCGCAGGGGGGCTGGCTGACTTAGGGTGAAGGAAGGGGACACCCTGGACAGGTCACCAGTCTATCACAGGGCTACACTTAGAGACAGACAACCAAGCACACTCACATTCACACCTACAGACAATTTAGAATCACCAATTAGCCTCAACATGGTTTTGGACCGTGTGGGAGGAAGCTGGAGAACCCACACTGCACGGGGAGAACATGCAAACTCCACGCAGAAAGATCCCAGGTGTCCTCACCAGGACACGAACCGGTGACCTTCTTGCTGTGAGGCAATGGTGCTAACCACCGCGCCACCTTGCAGCCTTATCACCAAGGTCATACCAAGTCATCCTTTGGGAGCATCAATGTTTCTAGAGAATTTCACAGCAATTCATCCAACAGTTTTTGAGTTATCTCACTGTGGACCAAAGTGGTCCAGCAAGTGGTCAACAATGTGATCCCTAAAGTAACTGCAGCTAGAGTGGCTGGAAAAAAGAAATAGAAAGACTTCATGCAAATTAACACATTTATATATGAACACACACACACACACACACACATACACATCTATCATGCACTGAATCCAATCTATCTTAGATGAAGACTGCATGATGAAATTACTCCAGTATAAACACATCAAAAGTTGAGCACCTCAATTATTTAAAAGCACAGTGAGTGCATCGTTAAGGACACAGTAATTATCCTCCATCTTAATGAAGTTTTCATTAAGACATCTGCATTATGCTATCTGTCTCCACAGAGATCTAATATTCCCACTGTAGACAGGTAAAGCCTATGCTACAGTCATTTATAATAGAAAAGCATTGTGAACTTGTGAAGAGGTGTACTTTTAATCAGAGGCTGACAAAGTGGGGTTTTGAGACCCAAGGCGAGTTTGATTCCAATTTTAAGAGTTTTTTTTTTCTCCTTCTTTTTGTGAATGAACATTGTTCATTTAGTAGTTGTCATAACAGGAAAAGTGATCACAGATTGCGATCACTCATTGATGTGCATCTGTGTACATCAAGAAACTAAATGTTTTAGCCACAAGCGACTGTGGCTGCTTCATCCACAAATTGAGCAGCTGCTATTTTAACAGCTAACTACAGGTTTGAAATGGGATGATGACACAAAAGTTAAAAGACCCGTCAGATAGTTAGAGCGGGTTTCCAACTTGAAAACAGGTGCTGCTGCCCTGAGCTTCCAGAACGTACTTTAAGGGATAATTTAATTTTTTATTTTTTTAGTTCATGGTTGTGGCCAGCATTGGTTATAATGCTGTAGTCACCAAATTCCTGTAATTGCTATGATCTCAGAACATAGCAACATCGCCATAGCACAGTCTGATGGGTCAACGAACATAAGCTTTCAGATGGTCTGATGGGTTGAAAAGAAGCCAAAAGTCTGATCAGGGTATTTAACCACTTTATCTTGAGGAAATTTTAATAATACCTCAATGAAAACAGAAGGAACACCATATTTATACGGCCTCTGTTTACTGTCAAACAGCCTCAGTTCTTGGTGTCACGGTTTCCACAAGATGTTGGAAACCAATCCTTTGAGATTCTGCTCCATGTCCACATGATTAAAATACCTTTGACGATTTGTCAGCTGCCAGTCTCCTGTTCTACCACATTTCCAGGGTGCTCTCCTGGATTCGGGTGCACTGACTTCGGAGGGCACTGAACCCCAATGGACTCTTTGGCATAACTCAATAGTATGAAAACAGTTGAAGACGATTCTCGCTTGGCAACATGGTTTTCCTGCTGGAAGTATTCATTAGAAGATGCAAAACTGTGCCCATAAGGGGATCACATGTTTGCCATCAATACTGTGGAAGGCTTTGGCTGGATTCTTGCTGAATGCATCAAATTGTGAGCCTATCACCCGCAGCATCAGCAGAAATAAACATCAGACATCAACGGTCAAGTTTTGGTTAGCCTGTGACCACTACAGCCTCAGTTTTCTGTTTTGGCAAACAAGAGTGGAACCTAATGTGGTCCTCTGGTGTAGCCCATTTCCTGTTTATTAGAACTGAAAGCAGTAGTTATCTAAGTCACCTTCAGCTTTCTGTCTTCTTCAAGCAGTCTTGTCATTCTCCATACAAGGTTTTTCTGTCTACGGAGCTGCTGCTTACTGGAAGTTCTTTGGATTTCATCAGAGCAGATTTTAAACATGATCAACAAGTCACCACAAGTCCATATATCTGCAACAGAGAGGAGCTACCATTACTGATGTGTGGATACTAATAACTTTTTGAAGAAAAGTTTTCTATTGCCAAGGTTTACTCACTCAGGAACCAGCCATCCAGCTTTCCATGCGTCTTTGTGTGACTGCCATCGTCACTCTTTTTAATGAACAATAATTTAACTTGACAAGTCCACAAAAATGAGATCACAACAATGAAAATGGTAGTGGGAGTGGGAGTGGACAGCTAGTAATAAAAAGGACAACGCAGTGAGTCAGAGCTTGACTTGCAATGTGAGTTTGAAAACTTGATACGTGCAAAAGCATGGCTTTAGCCCACCTCGACTGTCCAAGTAACTTCCAATTATTGATTTGTGTACAATCCAAAAGTCTAAGCCCACAAGTGAAAGTACTTTTCTTTTGGATTCAGTCCAAATGAGAATATTAGCTTGTATTAAGTTGAAGCACTGAGAACTGTCAGTGAATTTCAGAATCACTATTTGATATGTCCTGCTTTTGCTTTCATGACAGCATTACTCATTATGGACGCCATCAGTTCCTCTAAACCTGATCAGATATGGTCCCACTGCAGGATTTGACAATGCTCCAAAGAGCGTCAGGAAGGTTTGGCTTGAGGTGTGTTTGGCTCATTATCTTGCTCTATCATAAATCCTTATCCACAAAGCGGCAAACCAGAGGAAGGAGCATGTCTCTGAGGAATGGAGCGCTGCTTCTCCTTGGTCAAGGTGGTGTCTATTTGGTTCAGATGTCCAACTTCAGAGCAAAACCCCCTCAGACTTGAATATTTCCAGCAGCATGTTTCATTGTGGGCTTGATCCATGGTTGTGATGTTCTCTCTGTTACTGTTACTGCCACAAGTCTCTAACTTGGATTCATTAGTAAATACATTTGTTTTTTTTCCATCATTCACTGTGAAATGCTGCTTTGTCTTAATCTAGTGCCACATATTGGCCTTGTTTCCTCTCCTGGGGAGTCCTTAGACATGCTACTCGTCCTTTGAGACAGCTTTTCCAAATGGTCTTACACTCTTGGGACAGGAGTTGGCTTTATGTACTCTTACAACCTAATCAAAGGCTGAAATTAAAAAAAAAAAAAAAAAAAGTTTTTAATACTATTATTACTGACATGTGAGGTTGAACAGGTCCTCTGTCTAGTCTGGTTGTTAAACTTGGGTGTGTACTAAGAGAACAAAGATTTTTAGGGATTACAGCTCTACTAATAGTATTTTTTTCTTTACTAAATCTGCTGGATTTGTGGCCTGGGAGGATCACAAAACCTCTTTATTGGTACTGTATGAATAATATTCCCTTAAGTGTGTTTCAGGACTCCTGAAGATTCACCCACTTGTACCACAGCATATCTGTAATGTCAGTGAAACCTTGCTTCCTGTAAAGATAGACGAACACTATTCTCTATTTCCCAACCAGGCTTTTATATGTAAAATGGAAACACACATACGGTATATTTTAGGTAGCTATCGGTCAGAATGGGCCACCTCTTTTATCTGTGCCCTCAGTGGATTGTCCCCTTTTTGATGTCAAATGAGTCCTGGAATAGCTAATTCTTCCTTCCCTACAAATTTGGCACTAGTGCAAAAACTTGTGCTGCTGTGGTCCTGGGAGGCAAACAATGCTTGGAGGGGAAAAACTAGATGAGAGAAACTCAACAGAAGCCTTTGATCCTTGAAGATATTAGCGAGAACCAAAGAAAAAAGAAAGGAAAAAAAAAAAAAAAAGACAAAAAAAGACAGTCATGTTGCATAAAATACAACTTGGAATCAAAATGCAAATCACATTGAAAATGCATGAGTGTTCTTTTTTTTTTTTTTCTTCTTCTTCTTCAAACTCAGTTTCTCAATCTCCCATTGTAATTAGCAGCACCAGTAGTGTTTGTATTCCCTCTAACCTCGCAAGAAAAAGCATTTCTTTCTTTTTCTTGGGGCACAGGTGGGGGTGTCACTGAATATTTAGATCAAGAGAAAATGAGAAATGAATTTTCAAAGTTTATGTGTCTCAAAATTAATGATAAAAGAAAAAAAAAATCAAATTAGGGATTATGCAAGGGCACAGAACAGAGCAGGGAAAATAAAAGAGGGGATTACATTGAAGTTTTTTTTTTTTTTTTAATTTCCTCTTGCAAGGGAAGTATTTTTCTTTTTTTTTTTTTCCTTTTATACTTGGTTAATTTTTCCTTCTGTGGCACATTATTGAGCGTTTCCTCAGGGGTGATGGAGAAGTGAGGGTGTCTCTTGCTGGGCCGAGCCTCTCTAATGATGCCTTTGTGGGGACATCAGCACCGTGTTCAAAGGCAGAACTCCAGCCAGCTGACCCAGCCATTTACAACCTGACAATGAGCAGCTGTAATTGAAAAGTGTTGGAGGAAATACGCACACACACACACAGACACACACACACACACACACACACACACACACACACCCTTCTTGAGATTATGGTAACTAGCTAACGCTGTGCGGGCTCGTTCCAGTGCTCTTAAACAGGCTATAATGCCACTCACAGACCTCTACCTGTTTAGCATGCTAACAAGCTAACAAAGCCTTTCCATTACTGTAACACGGGCTAATGCACCGCACACCCCCTCGTCCATCTAATAGGGGGTTATGCTAATAAGCTAACAAGTGCCATTGCGTTGTGGTAATGTAACATGGCCTAATGCCATACAGCTCCCATAGCATAAGTTCATGCTAACAAGCTAACGAGCTCAATCTGCTGCTGTGATAAGGGCCTAAAGGGGCACATTGTCGCCTATTCAAACACGAGTTAAAATGCTAACGAGCCTGCGCCTCGGTACATTACTGGAACATGAACTAATGTTAATCAAAGCGACCCGTTCACCGACATTAAAACTAGGGGACGATAGATACGGGCTTTTTAAGGCCATAGTGCTGTCATTTAAATTTAAAGCCAGTGATATTTCAATGTTTTCATTAAATAAAAAGAATGTAAATTCAATTTTAAAAATACAAGTGGTCGGATATCTTTGCAGAGCCACTGCAGTTGTTTTAGTCACAATAGTCAAATATGATACATTTAAACCATTGCTTGAAATTCTGTATATTGATGATGATGACAAAACTTAAATTATGGTGTTAGAATGCATTCAGCCTTCTATGGGTAAGCCAATGTGTGTGTGTGTGTGTGTGTGTTTTTAACACTGTATGTAGTGAGAGTGAGCGTTTACTGTCTTGCCTATCCCAGACGTGCACTCCGCAAAACTTACTAATTAAATTAACCTGAAGAAACGCTCTCTCATCTTGTCTGTACTGTTGTGTATGTACAGCAAAATGACATTAAAGTGGATTTGATTGACTCACATTCACACCTACAGACAATTTAGAATCACCAATTAACCTCAACATGTTTTTGGACCTTGTGGGAGGAAGCCGAAGAACCTGGAGAGAACCCACACTGCATGGGGAGAACATGCAAACTTCATGCAGAAGGATCTCAGATGTCCTCACCGGGACACGAATAGGCGACCTTCTTGCTGCTAGCCACCTTGCAGCCCTTGGTTGAGCTTATATTTGTTTATATTTTGGAAAATTAGGTATGAATTAGTGATTATCAGTCATATTTACAAGATTGTTGCCTCATAGTCATGAGAAAACTATTATTCTGATGAGGGAATCTGCAATCGATTAAATGGGCTTTAGAACTTGTCTGAGAATCATGAGGTTTTTAGGATTCAGTCATCTCGACCAGATGAGTATTTTTTCTAAAATGAAAATTAGTCCTAAAATAAACAAGATTTCTTCCTATTAAAGATGTAAACGACGTAGATATACTGGCAAAAGTACAGGTTTTGTTTCCACTGTGCCTATAAAGCACTGGTTGCCCAAACAATGATGCTAAAAAACCTGAATGCTGACTCAAGGAAATTGACAAAACATTTATTCATTTAATAAAGCACAGCTGTTTGGAAACTGTTTTTGCAGCATAGCTGCAGTCAGACCTGTCCTTTCATAAAGCTTCTTAAGTTGCTGCCTGACCGAGTGAAGGGCTATCACACTGCAGACTCCTTGCCCTGGGAGTAGATAGATGTGTGTATTTGGCATCACATCCACCCATCCTTTCATCCTCTCTGTCCCCCTCCTTTTCTTTGCCCCCGCCACCCCACGCCGTCCGCTATCCAAATAGAGAGATCTGGAGGAGGTGGGGTGGCAAGGTGGCAGGCGCCCCAAATGTAAAGCGTACGCAATCACTCAGATACAAGTGGCACCGCTAAAAATTGCCTTCATATATCAGCTTATGGTTTACGGGCTGTGGCAGAAAGGACGGCAAAAGGTCAGGTGGAAAAACATATAGACGTGTCAGAGCCACTGCTCGGGGCGCCGGAGCTCTGGGCTGATGGCTGAGGAGATGGGCTGGCTGTTTGTGTGTGTGTCTGTGTGAGCGGATGCACGTGCATGTATGTGTGTGTGTGTGTGTGACAAACTCAGGGACGCCAGGGCAATGTTTGATGGAGGCCCAGTGTGTGTGTGTGTGTGTGTGTGTGTGTGTGTGTGGGTGTGTGCAGGTTTATTTTTAAACCTATAAATGTCTTAACAACGATGGTTTTCAGATTAAAAATAGAATTTCTGGTTAATGTGCAATTAGAATTTTAAATATACAGTTCTCCACTTAGATGTCTAGTTTCCAAAAATATTACAAATCTGATAAAGCCCATCCCTGTACGTGCGTTTCAGGTATGGTTTTACAATTGTTATCACCTGCATGTCACACTTTGTACACGACATGTACATGAGTCAGGATGAATTAATCTCTCATTGCACATCTTTCAGTGAGGCTTTGTCAATCACCACAGAAGACTATATAATAATATGACTGAAAAATCTAAGACTAACTTCAGGCATTACAGTATCAATCACTGTTGTTTTTAGGGATCTTTCATTTATTTTATTAATTCACTATAAACCAAGATTCTACCACTAATTCCCACAGAAAATAACCAGAAATGCCGTTTAATGCTTCAGTAGGATATTTGTTGTTGTACTTTTTGCAGTTTGTGGTATATATGAATCTAATCTAATCTGTTATGGGGTACATTTTAAAGACACACAAATAACTATGTGGTCATTGTAATGTTACAGACAGCATATGTCCTGATGTGACCAAGTCAGTAAAGACTATCTGAACTTGTGCCACAGTGCGCTATGTGCTCCCTCAGACATACCCAACTGTATCTTCTGTTTTACTCTAACTTAGAACCATAATTTACAAAGTGAACACAATTGTTGCAATGAAAGAGACTTTAAACTGGCAATTACAACTATAACATAAAAACTGTTAACTGAAGTAACACATCACATGAGGTCATGTTGACTTCTACACAATCACTCTTATGGTAACCAGCTGCTGGCCACTGGAAAAAAAAGTTCAAGGCACTGCCAACGTTAGCATCACTTTTCAGACCTGGATGCTACATCTACCATTTATATAATCTATGGAGAGAAGCCCCAGGAGCTGACGAGGGGCTGGTACAGCTGGCTAATGTGAATAGCAGTTTACCCAGTTGCCAACAGAACAGTTGAGAATGCATTTTCCTGCCCACCTTTTAGGCCTTGTTTCCACGTAGCTCTGTGAGGCCACTGGAACTCCATTCCTTCTGATGGGAAACTGTCCAATGTGTTTGTAAAACTCTGCTGTTTTTCTTTTTGTTTATTTCTTTTTTTTTCTTCCCCAAAGTTTCTTGGAGTTTCGAGTATTGAAAAATGTGGTAGATTTCAGCGACTGCACTGCATGCCAGGAAGTTGGAAACATGAACTAACCAACAGAACATTCAGTTGCTTGACAGTAAAATCATAAAAAACCATGATTACAAAGAAATTATTCTGGCTAATTTAACGAAGGCTAGCTGTGTAACGTACAGAGTAAATGCATAGTGATTCATACATGTTTTAACTAAAGGGGAGGATGTACATCTATACAGAGTACAGTAAGGGGAACATGTTTTTGTGTTTGTCCTGTACATGTGTATACTTCATATGTGATCATCACTGTTTGTCTTTATTTCTTTCTGTGTGTGTGCTGTACTGCTGCTAGTTTCCGGAGTCAGCAAACACACAGACACACACGCGCACACACACACATCGCGCAGGTATATGCTGGATACTGTAACCTCTCGGTCGACCTCCGCTGACAAGACAGATCACTCCATTCATCTATGGGTGAGTGCACCGAGCGCTCCATTCATCTGCGGCTGAGTGGATCAGGCCGACTAGCATTTTTCACACCGCCGGCCCATGATGCATCTGGGGCTCTGGAGGAATGTCACTGGCCTGAATGCCCTGATCTGTCATGAGGCCCTGGCTGCCACACCACTCCATACACGGTGACACACACACACACACGTGCACACATACACACATGCACACACACACATACTGTATGCAGCACACTGGCCTGTTGGCTTGAAGCAACCATCCATAGAGGTTGTACATCGAACTTCACATGGAATTAAATATTCATTTGTCCTCTAAGTTGGCAAAAGTACTGATGAGGTGTGACTTTTTGACCGTATACATACATTTACTGCATACATACATGAATATATCACCCTGTGGTTTTGTCAGTGGTGGTTCTGTCTGGTCAACAAGATGAAACAGAACTGCCTCTATGTGCACTTACTGGGCTGTAATCAAAAAAGGTATAATGTCATTACCTTGATGTCAGTTAAAATGTCACCTACATGTTTTCATAAGCAGTGTAGTTTTTCCTTGAAAAGAATATGTGAAATAAACACAAACTTCCTTGTAATTCTGTCATCTTATTGCCCCTTCTGCTTCTGAAACCGTTTTGTCTCCTAATGTTCTCCACATTTGGATGGAAACTTGGCTAAAGTCAGTTATACGGTTGCAAGATGAGGTTCCTAAGGTCTGAAAAGAACAGAAAAGTCGATCAAACAAGCTAAACCTGCATACCTGTCTCTGTATGGAAGTCATACATGTGTGCAGGTTCAAAGTAAAAGGTTGCAAGAACATGGGTTCGTTTTCAGTGTGGCTGTATTTTTTTTTATTTTAGAAAATTAATTTATTTTAGTGCATTTTGATGACTTTTAACCTTGCATGAAATGTATGTTTCACTAAAAAAAAATAGCTTGAGTTGCCCCGATGGAGTCCAATTAGTGTATAGATGAAACCATGATCCAGTAAAGGCAATCTAAATGTGAAATATAGAATAAGGACAAGTGATAATTACATAAAGCACCAATATGTAGTGGCGTCTAATTTCCTCCCCAGTCAGTTCCATATGTTTGAGAATTGAGCGTTTGAATAGCAAAACATCCATTTGGCATTTATGTCCTGGGACTGTGCTGTTTTTTTCTGAAATGTGGTCAATATTTGAGCACCCTGAGGGATATGCCTCAATACCACAACAAGGCAACAGAAACGATGGAATCATCCGCTTCAAATCAGATGCAAGTCGAACTACATTGAAGAAGTTTCAAGCCTCATGTTGATGCATTTAAAAATATGTCCAACTATTCTTAACTTAATCAGTTAAGAAGTTAATTAAAAAGTGCTTGCCCAGTTTTGAATAAATCAGCAATCTAGTTTTTTCACTGTTGGTCACATGACAGTTGACGTTTTGTGAAAATACCACAGAAGCCTAGAGCTCCACCACTTCATGGACTGTGGTTAACATCCTGTCTGAGGTATATTTTGTAACTATTTGGTTGAGTAGCTGAATGAATAAAAGAATCCATAGTCAGTTATAACAGCAGCTGAGCATGTGTCGGGTGAGTTATGAACACCTCGGTGGGCAGAAGGAGCACCTCTGGAGACCGACTGGTCTGCAGCTTCACCCTGAACAACTGAAGCATTTACAGTGACCTGGCTGTAACCAGGCTTTGGAAGAAAGAGAGAGGCAGCGTTAAGAGGATGGAGATACTGCCGGCTAGGTTTGGTTCCATGCTTATTATTACAGTTTTAAGTTGTGCTGTTTCAGAAGAGTTTCGGTACCCCTTCATGCATGAAAGCACATCTTATTTTATACTGAACACATCATCTCAATAAAAAATACAAAAAAAATATATAGAAACCTTGAACCAGGGCATTCTTTTCTGATTTTACGTCTGAGAAGTAAAATGTGATTATTCATTACTTACTCTAAAACAATCAGTCCTGAAATATAGTCTTGTCAATCAAAAAATATTTAGAAACTTCTTTTTAACCTACTTTCTTGTAAATAGGGTCGAAATATAAAATTACTGACTGCATTTATTTGGACTTTGTTAGTTAATTGCTTAATTTGCTGAATACTAATAATGACTTTTTTCTTTTTATCCATTTGTGATAAATTATATTAAAAAAGTTACAAAAATAAATGACAGAAAAAGACAAATGCATTACTTTTATGTTCCCATATTGCAGAATATTTCCTTTAAATGCATTCAATCATATGACATTTTCAGGCTTAAAAATATGTCTCATTAAATAAATAAACATTCAGAGTCCTGACAGGTGAGAAAGAATCTGTGTTTTTTTCTAGCTAAGCTTCAGACCCCTTTGGAGTTGCAAGATGATTAGTTGTCATTCATGGAACGTTGGACACATGCTAACCTGTGGCCATATATGAAGGCGAGATGTAACTGATTGTAACACTCTTTGTTATTAAATATGCATGTCCATCTTTATCTTTCTCCAACAGTTCATTCACTTCTGGTTGATGACCTTTGACACTGTCCCAACAGATATTGTTCTCAGGTCTGGTCACTCAGTCAAGTAGGTTTCCCGACAGTACAGGTGGTTTATGTGATGCCATACACCACGCCAAGCAACCACTAAGGTTGGTCAGAATCAGAACAACTCTATTATTCCCCACAGAGACATTACTTTGCAACAGTTGCTCAGGATTATGGAAGCTGAAAAATTTTGCAACGTGTACAAAAAGCAGGAATTATTTCGGGCAGGACCTCCTGTGTGTGAGAATTCAGTCATTTTTAATCTCTGACTGAACATGCTCCTCTGGCCAACCAGAACCCTGTATAGAAGATGGGAGACACTGTCCATGATGGAGTATTCTGACAATATCCTCGTCTTTTTGACTGCAAGCAGGCTGTCGAGCTGCACCTACAGGACTGAGCCAGCCCTCTAAAAACGTTACAGTCTTTTGGTGTAGTGCAACCTTAAGCTTTTGCACCAGCAGGCCACAGCCTAGAAAATGGGACCATTGGCACAACAGACTCATACAACAACCATAGCAAGATCCAACATACATTGACGGATCAGAGTCTCTGCAGGAAAAACTCCACTTGGCTCTCACTGGATGACTTTCAACATCAACTGTTCTGATGTGGTGGTCAGTCAGTATTTGTTGTTTCCTTACAGCTATTTCATGTGATGTCACACACTCCAATTGATGCTGTAGTTCAGTTTTGTCTCTGGGCTTTTAGGTAATGGTAATTCTGATGGCTAATTCATGCTTTTCATGGGCAACATGGTGGAACAGTGGTTTGCACAGCTCAAAGGTTGGGAGTTTGCATGTCCTCCCTGTGCCTGTGTGGATTTTCCCCATGTGTTTTGGCTTCCTTCTACAGTCCAAAGACATGCTGAGGTCAATTGGTGATTTAAATGTTCTGTAGGTGTGAATGTGAGTGTGTTTGAATATCTGTCTCTTTGTTTGGCCTGTGATGGACTGACGAGATTATACAGCCATTCCTCATACCAAGATCTGTTTTTAGCACCACTTCGTGTGCTTGTTGTGTGGACATGTTTGCATGGTCACAAATTCTTTCAGACTTGGGCGAATAAAGAAATTAGCATCACGCGAACCGTTGACCTTTTTTGGGTTTTTGAAGATGTTTCACCTCATCAAAGAACTGAAGAAGCCTCTTGAATGAAGAGCGAAAACATCTTCAAGAAAACACTGATGAAAACGTCTTTAAGAACCAAAACAGAGAAGTCCAGTTCCTGTCAACTTAGGATTCTGTATTTATTCCTGCTCATTAACCTGATGCTGAAGTTCAAACACCAAAGTCAGGAGGAAACACCTTGGCTATGGATGAACGTCTGCACCATACTGTACTGTCCATCATGGCTATTCTCAGGGTCATTAAGTAGACAAGCAAGCATTTGTGTTTACCACTGTAAGGGCACGTGGTCCTAAAAAGTCCAGAAAAGCTTTCACACTGTCTATTTTTCAGCGTGGGATGGGACAGAGATGGATGGGTGGAGGTGGAATGATGATGGTGGCCGGTCTGGGTAGAGTGTGTGAAGCTGAAATAATGATGATGCTGACAAAGTGCAGAGTGGGCATCCAGTGGCACAGCTGGCAGCGGCTGGCAGAGGTGGCCCAGTTAGCCCAGTTAGCCGGCTGGCTTCCACTGGACCACGCACAGATGCCAATTTACTGCCCCGCTGATGACACCCCTGGGGCATAACACACACACACACACACACTCACACTCACATTTATAAATATATAAACAC
Organism: Stegastes partitus; assembly: GCF_000690725.1. Taxonomy (NCBI): domain Eukaryota; kingdom Metazoa; phylum Chordata; class Actinopteri; family Pomacentridae; genus Stegastes; species Stegastes partitus. The sequence continues at coordinate 73,855 of NW_007579285.1, forward strand.
ACAGATTACACACAAAGACACAGATATGACCACATGTGTAACAGACACACACCTGAACAGTGTTTTGATATCCAGCACACACACACACAGGCATGCATATGCAGTCAGCTGTGTGTATTTTATTTTCTTGCACATACTCTGTGTTTTACCGAAAGCGCACACACACACACAAACACACACACACAATATAGTAATGACTCACTCAAGTCCAAACATCACTAAACGCATAATTTCCACAAAAATATGTCCCCACTTACACACACACACACACACACACATGCACAAACCAACACAAATCTCATGCTGCTCAGCCGCTATGTTCCAGCAATCACCACACAGACCCTGTGACTGCCCACACACACACCAACACCACACACACACACACCCATAGTCTAACACACAGATACACAAACTGCAATTCTCACCTCAGGGCAGAGATGTGCTCTGATGTTTCCGGGGCAGTGGGCAGTCACGAGTGTGTGCCTGACAGCTGTTTGTGTGCATGTCCATGTGTCCGTGTGTGTGTGTGTGTGTGTGTGTGTGTGTGTGTGTTGGCGCGGTGCCCTAATTTGACAGAGCCGGAGCAGTGGTTGATCCCAAGTGCAGTTGATTTGGCTTGATGTTGACCCTACAGGCCTTGTCAGCTCCAACATGCTCCCTGTCTCCTCATGTAGCCCAGCACGACACTGAATGGACACACGCATGCACACACACGCACACACACACACACACACACACACACACATGCAGGCTTACACCATTCACCAAAAAAGAGAAACAAAACAAAACACACAGTAATGTGTATTTGTTTATTGCAGTAGTTCCAGAATTTTGTGCCACTAAACACACTTCACACCTTTTTTTGAGTCTTGTTTTTTTGTTTCCGGATGTTTCATTCTACTCTTTATTCTTCGTCTATCCAGGCTGCAGTCTGATCAACCAGTCTGTGTGATTGCATTATTACTGATATTATGTTTTTCTTGTTTACCAGTGACTGCAGAAGTCAGCACATGAACGGTACAGTAGATTCTTTAATTATACATTCCTAAATTTGCAGATGACACATTTGCTGTTAGTCTCCTTCATGAGTCACTCTATGAAAATGGTCCTTTTTTATTTTCCCTGGAATGACTAAATCTATTTTCAAATTAAGTGTCACAAGACGGATGACTGGAAAAAGAGAGGGAAAAAAGAAAGGGGTTAAAAGTTGAAAAAGATTAAAATTAGACTCAAGGGCATAGTTATCAAAGGGATGCCATTTTACAAGAAGATTTGGAGTTGGCACCAATACAGTTGAAATTCCAGTATTCTTGATACCAAATTAGATACCCACCAAATTGCATTTATCAAACGAATGCATTGTAACATCAATGTGTGGAATGTCTTAGCACATACACAATGTTTTGTAGAAATAAGCTGTCACTACATTAACCTATCCAAGCTAACAGCTGTCTTTAAAAAATTATATCTGGCTTTTGATTGTGTATCTCCCGACACAAGTCACGCTGTGTTTTTTTTTCTACAGCTCGTAGCAGACCTGTTGCTCCATCTACGCTTTTATTACTTACTAACTCATTCCACATGTTGTTACCGTCTGGGTCATTTGTGATGCTCTTAGAACCGATGATACTTTTTTTCTTTAAAAGCGCGCCCCGTCCTCACCTGTAGAGGGTGTGGCTTGGAAACAAATACAGAAACTAGTATAAATAACAACAGAAATTAAATGGGGCTCCTGCAATACCATAGC